>NW_015387950.1:130901-134851 GCF_001527695.2 Protobothrops mucrosquamatus | reverse complement strand
AGCCATTTCTGCAAAATGTGAGACTTTCCGTCTCCAATCATCCATAGTTGGTAGTGTCTTTTTTTTCCAATTCTGAGCAATCAATGTTCTTGCTGCTGTGATGCAATACAACATAAGATTCATTTCTTTTCGATCCAAATTCTCCATAATACCCAGTAAGAATAATTGCGGTGTAAATTTTATCTTTTTCCTAAAAATCGACTACTTTTGTTGTTTTTATAAATAACTCAAGGAAGTAAATGTATCGAATACTCCTTCCTCCTCTATTTCTCCCACAACAACATCACCTGTGAGATGAGGTGAGTTGAACTGAGGAAATGACTGGCCCAAAGTCACCCAAGGCAGGACTTTGCTCTGCTGACCATCGTACTATTCATGGCACTCTAAAATAATATCACAGTTCCTTAAGATTCACTCCAGCTGTTCTACTGAAAATACATTTTTCTTGTTAGGTGAAAGATCCTCGGAAGCCTCAGAAAAGGTAGAAATATATAAATATATAGACAAAAAGGACAAATACAAAAAATGGAAAGAGGGGCACATAACTAAAGCCGATTATCACCAGACAGCCAGAACATGCAAAGATGAAGTCAGGAAAACAAAGGCTTAGAACAAACAAAGACTTGCAACAGAAATCAAGGATAATAAAAAAAAATTTCTTCCAACATATTAACAACAAGAAAAAAATTAAGGAAACTATAGGTCCACTAAAGAGTGAGGATGGCAAGGAAATAACAGGCAACAGGGAGAAAGCAGAGCTGCTTAACTCATTCTTTGCATCAGTCTGCACACAAAAAGAAACTACAGCCCAATATACCAAAAACACACTGCAAAAGACAAACTAGAAACAAAAATTAAAATAAGCAGGAAAATAGTAAGGGAACACCTGTCTGACCTTAACGAATATAAATCACCAGGACCTGACAGACTACATCCCAGAGTTCTGAAGGAGCTGGCAGATGTTATCTCAGAACCATTGCACCATATCTTTCAAAAATCCTGGCACACCGGGGAAATACCTAAGGATTGGAAAAGGGCTGATATGGTTCCCATCTTCAAGAAAGGAAAAAAAAACAGATCCAGGAAACTACAAGCAGAGTCACAAGCCGAGCAGTTCCATCACAACCAGCACAGATGAAGTACACATGCATTGGACTCACAAGCAGCCCGCATTCACCGTTTTATTGATTTTGCTGCCGACCTGCTACACTCGACAGGGCGATTCAAGGCCACGTGGACCAAACATCAAATTTTCAAAAGTTACTTTTAGAACTTGGAAAATCCGTCAAAAAAAGGTGCCGGAACTCTGTTCCAGTGCGTTCTATGACAAAAAAAGCACATAATAAAACATACAAAGAACGGCTGCAGGACTTGGGTTTGGCTAGTCTAAAGAAAAGAAAAAATAGGGGATACATGATAGCAGTATTCCAGTATTTGAGGGGTTGCCACCAAGAAGAGAGGGTCACGTTATTCACCAGAGCACCAGAGGGAAGGACGAGAAACAGTGGTTAGAAACTGACCAAAGAGAGAAGCAACCTGGAATTAAGGAGAAACTTCCTGACAGTGAGGACAATGTAACCAGTGGAACAGCTTGCCCCATAAATCGTGGGAGCTCCATCACTGAGATTTTTAAGAAGAGGCTAGAACAGTGATGGCGAACCTTTTAGAGACTGAGTGCCCAAATTGCAACCCAAACCCACTTATGCATCGTCGAGTGCCGGGTGGGTGTGGCCCATTGGCTGGGTGTGGCCAATTGGGTGGGCATGGCTGCAGTGGTAACGGCAAACTGGGTGGGACTAAAAAGTTCAATCAATCAATTCCAACTTTGCAAGAACTTTTTTTTCCCTGCGAGAAGTTGAAATTGACTGATTGAACCTTTTTTTTTTTTTGCACATGGCGGCGGAGGCCTAAAGCGAAAAGGTTTTATAAAACCCAGCTGAAGGCCTAGGACTGGGGCGACGACGCACATGCCCACAGAGAGGGCTCTGAGTGCCGCCTCTGGCACCCGTGCCATAGGTTCGCCACCACTGGGCTAGACAGTCACTTGTCTGAGATGGTATAGGTTCTCCTGCTTGAGTGGGGGGGCTGGACTAGAAGACCTCCAAGGTCCCTTCCAGCTCTATTCCATTCTATTCCATTCCATTCCATTCAGTTAATGATTTCTCTAAGGAAACATTGCATATCATTACATTCTGACAGATTATTTCCATGTTAAAAGATAATTAAGTGTTTTATCATTTAATATTTTAAGGTTATCATTTTGGTTTATTTTATATACATAATTTTGGTCAATGACCGTTAATAAAATCGAGTTATCATAAATGTTTAATAAATATTTAATATTTATTTGCTACGTATATGTAGGGATGTGGGTCTATACCAGGCATGTCCAAAGTCCGGCCCGCGGGTCATTTGCGGCCCGCGGCCCGGTTTAATCCGGCCCTCGAACAGCCCTCCCTGCGCTATGTAAATGCGGCCCTCCCACGGCCCTCCGGCAAGTCCCATGAGAGAGAGAGAGAGAGAGAGAGAGAGACAGAGGCACTTGCACTTGCACTTCTGTCTCTCTCTCTCTCTCATGGGACTTGCCCCCTCGCAGGGCTCCTCATTGGCCCTGCGCCCGGGTGTCCCGCCCCCTGGGAGAAGGGCGGCCAGGAAGTCCCTTTCCCGGGCTGGCCCCGTCCCAGGCGCACGTGGCTGGGGAGCCATGTGGGGAAGCCCCAGGATCCCCGCTGGGAGCAACCCACCGGAGCCTTTGCTGAGTGGGCCAGCCCTCCCGTAAGCCGCAGCCATGAGAGAGCAGCCCCTGCGATGTCCAGCCGGCGCAACCGTTGGCCAAGCAGCAGCAGAGCCGGAGATGGAAGGTCAGTGGCAGGGGGGGGAGGGAGGGAGCTCTGAGTCCGCAGAGCACCGCCGCGAAGTGACTGCGGGGCAGGTGATTCGCCCCCCCGGCTTACTTGTTCCAGTCTCAGCTAGGGCATCACTTCCTGGGCCGCTCCCTGGGCAGCCGAACCAGCCACATGTCTCCCTGTGCTGGGCGGCAGTCATGGCTGGTGCGGCGGCCAGCGGGAGCATCACTCCCCGGGAAGCCGAACCGGCCACATGTCTCCCCAGCCCGGGCCGGACGGCAGTCAGGCATGAAGCTCGCCTGGCTGCCGCAGGGCTCTCCGCCGCCCGGCCCCACCTCGGCCCCATCGGTGGCACCTTCCTCGGGCACTTTCAGGGAGCCGCCGCTGCTGCCCTCGTTGCTGCAGGAGAAGCAGCGGGGGCGGCGGCCGGGCTAGGGGCGGCGACGGGGACCCCGACGATGCTGCAGTGGCTGCCGCCAGAGCCGCTGCCTCCCGTCCTGCTCCCCCTCCCTGCCCGTTTGGCTGAGGACGCAATGGGGCCGCCGCCACTGGAGCTGCTGCCTCCCATTCTGCTCCCCCTCCCTGCCCCTCCCTGCTTGTTCGGCTGAAGAAGTGATGGGGGGGGCGGCCGGGAGCTTCTACCTTCCGTCCTGCTCTCCCCACCCGTTCGGCGCCATCTGCCTTTCATTCTCTCTCTCTCTCTCTCTCTCTCCTAACCTGGAGGGAGAGGGGGAGAGAGAAGGAGGAAAGAAAGAGAAGAGAAAGAGAGGAGAGAGGGAAAGAGAAAAAGTGGAAAGAGAAAGAGGAAAGAGAAAGGGGAAAGAGAGAGAGAAAGTTAGAGGAAAGAGAGGAAGAGAAGAGAAAGAGGAAAAAAAGAAAAAGAGAAAAGAGAGAAAAAGAGAAAAAGAGGAAAGAGGGAAAGAGAAAGAGGAAAGAAAGAGAGAAAGAAAGGAAAGAGAGAAACAGGGAAAGAAAGAGAGGAAAGAGAAAGAGAAGAAAAGAGGAGAAAGAGGAAAGAGAGAAAGTTAGAGGAAAGAGAAAGAGGAGAGGAAAGAAAGGAAAGAGAGGAAAGGAAGAGAAAGAAAGAGAGGAAAGAGAAAGAGA
>NW_015387950.1:94063-130607 GCF_001527695.2 Protobothrops mucrosquamatus | reverse complement strand
AGAGAGAGAGGGGAGAGGAAAGGGAAAGGAAAGAGAGAGAGAGAAAAAGAGGAAAGAGAGGGAGAGGAAAGAGGCATAAAATAATTCATTTGCATTTAATTGTAATGGTTCAAAGAATGTTTGGAAAAATGTTCGGCCCTCCAGCACGTTCACTTCATCCAATCTGGCCCTCTTTGAAAAAAGTTTGGACACCCCTGGTCTATACATATGTTGTTCATAGTATGTTTAGGTGTGTGTCATGTATGTGTTTCACTTTGAGAGTAGGCAACTAAATTTCATTTTTGATGTGTGCCATCGTGCCCACAGTATAAAAATGACAATAAAGGTTATCTTATCTTATCTTAAGTTGGCTCAAAGGGTAGAGAAGCAATATTCAGGAGGATGACATGGGAGTTTTGTCTAATTAGGATCTAAATTTGATTGCAATGTGCCCATTAGCCAATGAGTGAAACATGGGATATGGAAGTTTTTGTGCTTTA
Organism: Protobothrops mucrosquamatus; assembly: GCF_001527695.2. Lineage (NCBI taxonomy): Eukaryota > Metazoa > Chordata > Lepidosauria > Squamata > Viperidae > Protobothrops > Protobothrops mucrosquamatus. The sequence goes on along the minus strand of NW_015387950.1, from coordinate 130,128 downwards.
GAATCCCTGTTGACTGCTGGTGACCGCCTGGATCAGTTCCTTGTTCTCTTGGTAAGGTTTTTCAAAGTGTGGGGGGGTTGCCCTTGTCTCATGGGCTGAAAAAAGAAAAAGAAGGATTCGCCAAGGTCACCCAGCTGGCTTTGTGCCTAAAATAGGAGTGGAGCTAGGCTCCACTTAAAACTGGCTCTGGTGAGAGATCGCTCAGAATATTAATACACACTATATCCAAAACGTTTACTTTTTTTGCCTACTGCAGAACTGGCTTTGAAAAGGGCTTTAAATCATACTGTGCACACAGGCACTGCTGAATAAAATTACACTGAATTTTCTACAAAGGCAGGCTTACAAGGCAAGAAGAGAAACATACTGTACAATTTTAACCTTTATTACTTCAACGTTTTAAAAAAAAATCCTCTTAATTTTATGCTGCTTGATGAGTCCATTATTTTAAGTTATCTAAAAAGTCCTAGTGAGTTACTACTGCACATCCGAGCTGAGAATTACTAGTTCATCGATCATCTGAGAATCACACGCAAGTTCCATATAAGCAATTTCGACAGCTTTTTAAATAAGACTAGCCAACTTTCCCTCCCCGATCGTCTCCCACGCGAAATCGCAGTGAAAAAATCCCTGCATTTCTGAAGTTCAGCAGAAAGAGAACTGGACCAACAGACAGCTTCTCCCATTGGCTATTTGAAGAAACTAAGCCACGCCTCCCAAAACGTCCAATGCTGCAAACCAACAGCCACTCTTCCTACTTCGGCCAGTTTCTTTGACCTTCCTCCCATGCACCCCTTCGCTAATCCCGCCTTTTCCGCCCAGGATGCGATCCATTGTTTGGATGGAAGCCGGAAACGGTTTAGTTTTCCGGGAATTTTAAATCTTGAGAGCGTTGAGCTGGATATAGCGGGTGATATTTGGACAGCGGTATGTGTGTGTTATTATTATATTATTAGTATATTATTATCCGCCTCCTTTTGCAATATTTATCGTTGGATGAGGAAGTTGGTTTTGTTTTTTATGTCTTTTATTTTCTTTTTGCCTCTTCTACTTTGTCTTGTTATAAACTTGTTTTTGTAACTGAACTGAGGATTCAAAAGGGAGTCAGAGAGAAATGCTCGTTTTCTGCTGTTTAAAATAATGAATGGATTGTAAAATGAGGGCTACAAAATCTGGATTGCTATTAGGTTACAGCAAAGAATTAAAGTTTTCTACATCTCTTTCTTGGCACTCAATACTTGTCTATATTTTTATAGCATTTCCAACGTGTTGGGTTGATATTCTTGATATTCATCATGTCAGCTGTCCTTTTTTTTCTTAAAGAAGAATGTAATGTATTCTAAAATGACTAAATATATAAATATATATATATAAATATAAATATAAATCTTTATTTCCATCTTTCAAGGTCATTTGTTATCTAAACTAAGACTTTGAGTTCAGAGGTTAAAACAGCTGTTGTATGGGTAAAAGCTAATGAGATTCCATCTTTTATTGCTCCCTCTGATGTCTAACTCTTTGACTAGGTTAAATAAACAGCTTTTATTATATATGTGGGCCAAAAGAAGTGATTATTTCCTGTGTATGCATTCATACTTCCTCTCACACACATTAGTGTGTGCATGAATGCATGCATACACACATATTATTTTTGTTTAATGTATTTCTTTCCTGCCTTCTAAACCCCAACCTTCCCAAAACAGGTTGTAAATTATAAATCATTATAAATGCTGCAAAATTTAAACAAATTGAAAACACAATACAATTTCACTTATCTAAGAATAGTACATGCCTGGTTTTAAAGCCTCTTTAAAAGTATCCATAGAGAATAAGTCAGCTGTCTAAGTAACTGCTAGACTGCAAAGAATTACCAGGAACTAATGCAATGTTGGCCTTGTTGATCATAGCTTTTACTCTAGCTTTATAAGGTGTCAAAATTAATTTGATTACAAATTCATACTTTTTATGATGTTTCCTGAATAACACAGACCAAGAGCAAAATGAGACTGGATCCACATTTACACCAAACTGCCATATACTCCATACCTACTGAATTCACATAATATATTAAGTTAAAACTAAAGGCCAATAGATACAGTATATACTGTAAAACTCTGGATAACCACTTGATGTCAGCAAACTAATAGCAGTTTACCACAATGACACTAGCATGACTAGATGTGGCTTCATCCATTTTCATTGGTTAGCTTTATGTACATGTGAGGACCACTAGAATTCAATTTCCTGGGTGAACTGGGCTGCAGCTTATTGTAACCTTAGTGTTTCACTTATATAAGCATACAAATTTACCATACAGACTTTATATGAAGAAAGCATATAACATTGACAACTTTCCTGAGCTACGGCTTGTTGGTGAACTGGACTAAAGGTAGAAAGGTCTCCTGAGTAAATTGCTACCGTCTATTCCCTAAGTGTAATTCATGCTGAGGATTCTGAATATGAATTTACTGGCAAAATAATGGTTTCCAATTACTTTATTCTCATGTTGTCAACTAATAAGTGGTAGTATAAATATAACATTTCTTCATTTTTTTCTAATCAATACAATCAAAAATCCCCTTTGTTCCAAGCATATTTTCCAGCTCTTGCCCAGATAGATTTTTGCCAGACAAAACGAGCCTCAGATGAAGTGTAAACTAGACTCTCTGAATTAAATCAAGTATGATAAATGGTATATAACCAAGAAGGAGCCTTACGGTAATTATCTGTTCTCTATAACATTACAGAAAACTGCTTTATTCTTTGAATTATGTTACTCTGAGGAGCTTTACAGACACAGATTTAAACGTTTTGAAATATTTATTAGTTGCCTGGTGATAATTTTTTGTTGATGTTGTTGTTAATTCAGCTCATGATTATTTGGTGTTTTGTTGTGTCCTTCCAGAAAACGCTTTTCCATTTCAATATGGCTGTAGATGACTATGAGGAACTTCTCAAATACTATGAAATTCATGAAACTATTGGAACAGGTATGCTCCACAATATTTCAAATAGATGTAGGAAATATACTAATCTCAGACCCATGTATGAATTTCAAAGCAGAACTATTTAAACTTTGCTAGTTTACTATTCTACTTTTTGATCCGAGTTTTCCAATGAAGAATATGTCTCCAATATGTATACATTAAAAACACTTTAGGTGATTATTGCAACGCTTTAGCTTTATTTTCAGATTTAGTGCAGATTCTAGATATATTAGCTTACAAGCTGGCCCTACATTGTTCCATTAAACAAAGCAAACTGGTGATTATTCCTAAGAAAAACATCTATTTCTCTAGTAATACTGCCTAAATCTTCAGTCTTAACATTTTTCAACATTTTCATACATTGATTTCTTTATGGGCATTTATAACATTTCAATTTAAAACCCATAGCCAACCCTTGAGTGCAACGAATGTAGCGAAATTTCATTTTAATGTATGCTGCTTAGTGTACATTTAAAGTGACAATAAAGTTATTATTTTATTTCATCCCAAATCACCTATTTTAATTCTATTCAGTATACTGGAAACACCTTTTTTAGCTCTGTTCGTCCCTAAACTTTTTTTTTATATCCATTCATCAAAAGGTTCCTACATTTTCTCTGTCTTTTAAAAAGATTAACTTGCTCTCTTTGACTAGTCTTTGCAATATATTTTTGCAATATATTTTTGCAATATATTTTTCTGTGTACTCATTTGTTATGTATTTAATTTTCTGCCAGCTGTCAGAACTTATACATTTTGAATACATATCCTCAGAATTATATATACACTTAGGCTCAACATCTTTACAAGAGGGAGGTGATATTTGTCATTTAGGTACAGAGAGAGATTCCCCTACCCCTCCTTTCATGGAGATTGAAAACAAAAATGTTTTATTTCCTTTAAAACAAGGCAGAAATTACTGGATGGAGGCTGGAAACAAGTGGAGTGCAAGATCTTCCCAAACATCTTAGAACCGAAAGCAGTAATCTCAAGAAGAGTTTTGGGAAGACAAGGAATATTAAACAGCAAAGGGAACATCTATTTGAAAAAGCTATTATTTCTCCAGAAATTGGTTATAAGCCTTATGAGGTCTTTATACTTAGAGTTTAGATTCTTTTTTTTTTGCATTGTGCTAAGACTAAGATTCTTTAATTGACTGCATAAATTAGGAAACTGGGTTTTAATGTCAACCTTGACTCATACTTCATGTATGTGACCCAGTATCTAATCTTCGTTTTCTCTCTTATATCAGTTTGCTGTAATTATAATAATAAAGAATCTCTTGTACTTTTAACTGGGATTTTGGGGTGGGGAAATAGTATTTTTAGTAGCTTGGTATTACTTAAGCTACATTCAGGGTATTACAATACAGTCTTAAGGTCTGTTCAGAGTATTGTGTGTTGTATTTTCTTTTTTAATTAAAGATTAGTTAATTGTCTGATAACCTGACTTCAATATTGAATATTTTTAGTTAATATTTCTCCTTTAAAAAAAACCATTTTATTTTATTTATTTTTGTGTAATAAAGTAGAGTGCAAACGTTGTTTTCCCTTTACACACTAGTGCTTGAGAGGACATCAGATGAGGTTCCTCTGGAGCAGGGGTGTCAGACTGGCGACCCCGCAGGCTGGACGCGTCATGAGGAAACCGTGCCCACCCATTGCTGGCAATGGGGGAAAAGCTCCGATACGTCACGCGACGTCGCGGGTTTGACATGTCTGCTCTGGAGGATGGCTTATGGCAGTGGAAACTACCACATCACCAATCTAAAGCAGTAGGCAGATATTTAACAAACTTAACTGGGATTGACAATTTCACCACTAAGCAAAGGAGTTGCTAAGTGGGAAATCACTTGACCGCAACTGTGCCTTCTAGCTGAAAAGAGATAAGACTACTCAGTTTTACACCTTTAACCTTTGTTTCCCTCCTAATCACTCCTCTGCACTTTGGAATGCTCCAGTGCCTGTTTACAGTCTTGTACACACTGTAAACAATGTGATTGCACCCAGCAGCTTATACTATGCAACAGTAGTCTCTTGAAATTGTTTCTTCAATCTCTCCACTCTGGGGGAGGGGTGAGAAAACAAGCAAGTGATTTCTGTAGGCAATCTCTCCTTTGCCTGACCCTTTCCCATTGTCTATGCAACAGCATCACTTGTGAGAACAAGCAGCTTACTTTCTTGAAATCCCCCTCAGATCTCTCTGCTCTGCAGTGGGGGGGAGTGTCAGGCAAAAGAGAGGTTGCTTTTTCCTCTTCTTATCCCCCACCATAGAGCAGACACATTGGAGAGAAAGAGATCTCAAGAGAGTAAGCTGTTTGCTCTTCTACACATTGAAAGCAACATGATTGCGCTGACAGCCTAGGGCTGGGAGCCACAGGCGCACTATACAAACAGCTTACAATACTATCTTGGACATTTTTCTCTAATCTCTCTGCTCTGCAGGAGAGGAGAGCAAGTGATTTCTGTAGCCAGTCGCCCCTTTGCCTGACCCTTTTCCTGCTGCTGGCGGAATCACATTGCTTTCAGTGTGTAGAAGAGCAAACAGTTTACACCATTGAAATATCTTCTCCAATGTTTCTGTTCTGCAAAAGAGGGAGGAAAAAAAACACCACTAGTCAGGTAAAGGACAATGCATACTGACTGTAATAGCGATCATATGACTGAGAGGGCTATAAAGGTCAGTCACAAATTGGCAGTAAAGTTATTTTTTCAGCACCATTGTAAGTTCCATCAATCATTGAAGGAGTGGTTGGTGATCAAGGACTATCAGTAAAGACCCAAACAGCCTCTGGAAGAGGTGATTTGAGACCTCTAGCCTTCTACCTTTCAGACTGCTCTTTTGCTATGTTATACAGTATATTTCTTACAACTTTTTCTGCAGCAAAATTCTCTTAATGTGCATTTTTCCATAGCTTATTTCATTCCCTCAAATGCATTTTTCTAGATTTCCCATTAATGTAACGTCACGGTCTTTAATGACATTCCACAGCATAATTCTTTTAAAAAAATTTCAGCCAGGTTCTGCATTCTCTCTTTTGGAAAACTATTTTCTAATATGATTTTATACATGATTCATACATTTTTCTTCCTGCCATCATTTTGCTTTCATGCCCATTTCTTTCAATTCTTAGTTTTCCATGCCTGGTTTTTGTTTTGTTTTTCCTGAAAATGCACCTGACACCACCAAAAGTGGACTTTCCCATATCTGAAGCCTCTCATAACCATTGGCACCTTCAGTAATTCTCTTTCATCAACAACAATCTTGCTTTTAGGTTTATATTCCTTCTGTTGCTCTGTTTGTATGAATAGGTTTATGGTTAAATCATGATTTTAAAACAGACTTTTTCCTAAGGAAACTCTTATGAGTGACATTATCTATTCCTATCACTGAGAAGGATAATTTTTTCTCCTCAGAATGTTGCGTAATTATCTCCAAGCACATCTCTGGTGCTTTCATTATCACTGTTCACTAGAACATAATGTGCAACTATCGCCCATCTATGGATTCCTACTTTTATGTGCGCCCACAACATCTACATAATCAGTCATATTTTATTGATAAATAGTTCAGTCCTTTCATTCATGAATAAAACTTCACCTTCATTTTCCTGCACTCACAACTCCATCTTATATGATCAGGCTGTCTTCCTTCAGACCTGTTACATCTTCTCCTGAGGGGTCCTTGGTGCTCTCTGAGCTTGGTTGTTTTCTTGCGGACGTTTCATTACCCAAACTAGGTAACACCCTCTCCTTTTTCTTAGTTTCACAGATATTGTGAATGTTTCTGATTTCTTGCTTTCCAAATTCCAAGATGCCTTGGCCTTTCTCAAAGAGTTGAATTTTGTAAGGGCATTCTAGGGACAGCAGTAGCATCACACGGGTAACAGGAATAGAATCCTAAGCATATTACAGGAAGATCTGCTTTGCTATAAGAGTAATCTGTAGATTTAAATATAAGACATTATTATGAAATAGAGCAGTGATGGCAAACCTTTTAGACAACGAGTGCCCCAAAACCACCCCCCGGCTCCACCCCCTGCCACCCACCCCACCCACCACCCCCGCAGGGCCACTTACTGCCTACACAGATCACCCAGACGGCCCTGCAGCTCCCTGGCAGCCATGCCCTCTGCCCGCACCCTGCAGCATCATCTGCATGTGACGGGACTCAAGGGCGGAGTCTTGTCCCGGCTGCCATGTCTTTGGCTATGCTGCTGCGCCTGGGCCACGCCTGGGGGCAACTCTCCGAGGGGGCTGCTGGTGAGGAGGGGGCTGGGCGAGGAGGTGGGGCTGGGGCAACGGCCTGCGTGCCCACAGAGGGCTCTGCGTGCCACCTCTGGCACGCGTGCCATAGGTTCGCCACCACTGAAATAGAGGATATACTAGACATATAGCTGAACAGGTGCTTTAAGAGCTCCTTTGTTAAATAGTTACAAGCTGTCCTTGGAGAAGAGGAGTTTTGACATAACCAATAATTCTAGCTAATAATCACTGTAATCAAGGCAGAATTAAATATAAATGCTAATTATGAATCATGGTGGGCTTTTCTTTTCCTTACTGTAGGTGGCTTTGCAAAAGTTAAACTGGCTCGTCACTTACTTACTGGTGAACAAGTTGCAATAAAAATAATGGACAAGCTGACTTTGGGGGTGAGTTTCCAAGAAAGGAAATATTAGTTTTATATGTAGAAATACTGTTTCTAATCACACAGCTCATTAATTGGAAGTTGTTAAGGTGGTTTTTGGCCTAAATGATTTGGAACCTTAAGGAATTTGGAATATAATAAAATCTCTTGGGCCACATTTTGCATTAACTGAGACCTAACATTTGGCATTTTGTTAATGATATTTAGACAATAATGCTAGTTGGATACCTGCTAATGGTAGAATTGTATGTTGGATACAAAAGACACATTATTATAATCCAAAGGTCAGATTGTGCACCTCTAAAGACTTGATAGACTAGACATCATAATGAGTTTCAGACCAAGGAATTCTTTCTCTGAAAGATGAAATAGGCCGGGAATTCTTATTCCATGGGAAACTGAAGTGGCATCCCCAATCTCTCTTCCTAAATGAAGCTCTGCCTTCAGAAAATATTCTCTCTTTTAGTGTCATCAGACTAAGTATTTCAGAATATTTAGTTCCTTTTGGAAACAAGCTGGTCCCAGCAAGATGTAGAATATTAAAGGTCATGATATTTGAGGAAGATGAGCTAGCTCAGCAAGTTAAATTAAGCCCATGGAGAGTTGTGATCCCAGCCATGAGTATTGTATCTCTGCTTAGCTGCTTTCATTAGGCTAGACTGCCTTTATTTCAGATTTTTCCTTCCTTTTCAATGTTCTCCTTTTTAAAATTCAGTTGTGGCCCAATACACGGTGCTCTTGATAAGGTGCTCTTGAAAGTAATTGTAAGAAACATGGTTTGGGTATCTTGACAGCCAAACCTTGTTCTTGATTTAGACCTTTTCGTCCCTCAGGCCAGCATACGTTAATTCTGAATTGGGGAACGGGGATTGATCAAATGAACCATGGGCAATGTTTCTCATCACCTGCTGTATTTTTTTCCTGAAACCATGCGCCTGAAGAATGGCACACAAATTGCTCAGAATAGCTCCTTTCCCCTTGTCTTGACTTTTACCTTTATGTTGGATTAGACAAGTATTTTTCAAACCTGACAATTTTAAGATGTGTGGACCTCTGCCTGGGGAATTGTGGGAATTGAATTTCACACATTTTAAAGTTGTCAAATTTGAAAAATACTCGGTTAGACAGAGGAAAGATAGATGGGACAAATATCACTAAGTATTTATTTTCTGCAGAGAAATTTTCACTAGAATAAAAACTAAGCAGTGAAAACAGACCTAAAGCTGGGCAGAGATTAAAGAACAAAACAGTTACCTGTTTTGCACATAGAAATATTGGGACACAAAAAGCCAAAAAATAGGGAAAGAAGAAGTAAGCAAACAAATGCTTTCATCTTATTTATTTTGACATAAAATGACCTGGATATGGCATGAATCTTTCATTTGTTAGGATGACTTACCTCGTATAAAAACTGAAATTGAAGCAATGAAGAGCTTAAGCCATCAGAATATCTGCCGTCTGTACCATGTAATTGAGACACCAAAGAAGATCTTTATGGTTTTAGAGGTAAGATATAAAACCTCATACATTTTTACAATTTACATCACAATTCTGTTATACTAGTGGAATTGCTATGGATTCTTGTAGCTGCCTGATATATTTATAAGTTTCTTTAGCAAACGCTGGATTTATACATCCAAATATTTTATAGCAAATAGTAGGTGGCTACTGGACTTCTGGGTAAGGATTAGACATCCTTGCGAGCTTTTTTTTTAGAGCGAAAATGACAAGGTATTGTGTAACATAAAAAAAATTGAAATTGATTTACTTGTTTTGCTGATGAAGATTGAAAAATGAGATTTTATTATTTGCCAGTAGATAAAAGATGAGATATGGGATGGAAAGATTTTGGTTGAAATATTAGTGTTGAGTTACTGAAAATGTTGTACTTGTCTTGATGAATGGGAATTCATTTATTTCTATACTTTTTTTTCTTTTGGTTTTTTCTTTTGTTATAAATATTTTTCCTTTTCTCTTCCCCCTCCCTTTTTCTTTCTTTTTTTTCATTTTCTTTCTCTTTTTAATATTTGCCATAATCATCAAGAGGAATATAACATTAAATGAAAACAGCAACTAATGGTATAAAGATATAGTTGTGAATGATTTTTCCATTTACAGTTACGAAAAATTTAAAATGGATAAAAAGATGTATGTTGTGGAGCAAAATAAGAATTTGAAGTGTACTTCTGTACCGATGATGAATGTGTAATTGCTAACATGTATAAACTTACGCTAAAGTTTGAAATGGAAGAACTGGGCAATGTACGATACATTGCATGATAAATGTGTCATACAATGTATGATAGTGACTAAAAAATTTGGTTATAAGGGGTCCTTGGTGCTCTCTGAGCTTACTTATTTTCTTGAAGGTGTTTGATTACACTAACTAGGTAACATCATCTGCGCTAGTTTTGGTTATAATATACAGGTGGGTCAATGGGGAAATACTGTATGTGGTCAAAAGAGTTAAAATTTATATTATTGTCAGGCACAAGCAATAGATCAACATGTGAAGAGTTCAAGTTGATTACTTTATTGCAATTGTACTTATAATGCAGGAATCTCCCCAGATTCTTGCCTTCTCTGGGAACAGATACTGTAGATAAGATTCTATGGAGCTTGTGCGGGGGGGGGGGGGGGGGGGGAATCAGTCCTGAAACTTTTGCGGCTGTGCAATGATTTAAGGCTAACTCCCCACTTGATTCCTCCTCTTTGCCTGGCTGAGCACTTCTTTATGACAGGGGTGTTAAACTGCCAGCCTGCGGGCTGGATGCGTCATAAAGAAACTGCGCCCACCCCATTGCCGGCAATGAGGAAAAAGTTCTGATACGTCACGTGATGTCACGTGGTGTCACGAGTTTGACATGTCTGCTTTATGATATTAAAGAGAAATTTTATAAAATGATGTATCGTTGGTACATGATGCCACAGAATTTATCTAGAATGTATAAAGACATTCCAAATGTACTGCATGTTAGAAATGTGAAAAACATGAAGAAACATTTTTTAATTCAAATATAGATGATTTTAAAGATTAATATTCAACTGAAGCCAGAGCTTTTGCTTTTAGGACTGATGGATGATACACAGTTTGAAAAGGGTCATGGAAAATTATTTCATTACATGATTACTGCAGTGATATTATTATAAGCACAAACATAGAAAGATCTTAATAATAATCCTAGGGGGGTTTGATTAAAATTATATGTATAACTGCCAAGAGGAAGATTAAAGTCCCTTCTTTATATATATTTTTCCTTTTTTGTTATTTTATTTTATTATTTTTTTCTTTATTCTTTTTGTTTTTTTCTTTTTCACATCTATATTTTTACTTTGAATCAATTTCCCATTATATATATATAAAATCTTGTAATAAAAATTATTTTTAAAAAACCAAATAGGTTAACAAACCTCTAATGTTTTCTTCTTGGCTTTTTTTTTAGAATGTATATTTGTTTTAAGTCAATTGTAGGATTCTTACTATAGTGTTTTAAACATATTCTGAATCTACAGATCAGCAGCATAGTTGAAAGGGACCCTAGGAGCTGTTAAAAATGTGGTTTTGATGGGATTTTTAAAAATCTGTCATCAGATAGTTTGCTCTGGTAAAAAGATACCCTATTTTTTCTTTTTTTAATAAAACATATTGTAAATTTCAATAATACTATTGGAGTAATTTTTACAAAGGTAATATCTGCAGTATTTTGAAGAGATTGAATTTAACAAATTTATACATGTTTCCCTGGCAAATATAGAAGTGGATTGGGGTTCCCTACTTCTTACTTTTCAGGAGAGTCTAAGGCCCTTGGATTCCATGGTGGTTTCCTATCCCTGTTCCTAACCAAACGATCTAGCACTTTTTGCAAGTCCAGCTAGGTTAAAACCAAAATGAATAAGGGAGCAGGAATTACTAATATCATTATACATTGAATTTATTATCTGATCTTTCCTCTGAGAGCCAGGTCAGGTGGAATTTGAACCTTGGATATCTTAGTCTTCAGTCTAACACTTACACCATTGTGATAAATTATCTTACCAAAGAACCCAACTGCTAAGTTGAAGGAAGAATGTGGATGTACTCTAATTTTTCCCCTTCAATAGGCATCTGTTGTTGCTGGGGAAGAGAGAACAGAAACTTACCTTTTGTTGTTAAAATTTTCAGATGTTTGAAAAGTTGTTTGTCTTCATGCTTAAATTCTGTGCTGCTCAAACAACATAACAGAATGCAGAGTTGGAAGGGACCTTGGAGGTCTTCTAGTCCAACTCCCTGCTCAAACAGGAAACCGATACTATTTCAGACAAAATGGTTGTCCAATCTTTTCTTAAAAATCTCCACAACTCGGAGCACCCACAACTTCTGGAGTCAAGTCATTCCACTGATTAATTGTTCTGTCAGGAAATGTTTCCTTAGTTCTAGGCTGGTTTATACGTGGATGAAGAAAGAAAGCAAAGAATCTATCTCAGTGATGGTGAACCTTTTAGAGACCGAGTGCCCAAACTGCAACCCAAAACCCACTTACGTATCGTCGGGTGCCAGGTGGGTGTGGCCCATTGGCTGGGTGTGGCCCATTGGCTGGGCATGGCTGCGGTGGTAACGGCAGACTAGGTGGAACTAAAAAGTTCAATCAATCAATTCCAACTTTGCGAGATCTTTTTTTTCCCCACAAGTTGAAATTGATTGAATCTTTTTTTTTTTTTTTGCACATGGCGTCGGAGACCTAAAGCAAAACGGTTTTATAAAACCCAGCTGAAGGCCTAGGACTGGGGCGACGGCGCGCGTGCCCACAGAGAGGGCTCTGCGTGCTGCCTCTGGCACCCGTGTCATAGGTTCGCCACCACGGATCTATCGGATTTTGCCCTCCATGGAGTTCCCTGGATAGGATTACTCTATCTCTTTCATTGAACAGGAGTGATATGCTTTTGGCTCTGGGCATGTCCACCATTCATATCAGTTTCACATGCCAATAACATATAAACCTTGACAAATTAATAAGTGGGCTGCATCTCTCAGCTGTCTACCCGACCTTGGAAAAGAGGTTCTATTAAATGCTGATTGTTTTTCCTGTCTTAAATGTTTTTGGGAGAGCTAGTAACCTTTCTTTTGTTTCATTTCGTGTTGTTGTTGAGGTTTTGTTTTGTTTTTGTTTTGTAATTCCAAGCTAGCCAATTTTTCCCAAACATGAATGCTTCTTTCCTCCTCTGCAGTACTGCCCTGGGGGAGAGCTCTTTGATTACATAATTGCAAAGGACCGCTTAGCTGAAGATGAAGCCCGCGTCTTTTTTCGTCAGATTGTAGCTGCAATTGCCTACGTACACAGCCAGGGATACGCTCACAGGGACCTCAAGCCAGTAAGTGTAGACAGCCGACTGTTCCTGGAATAATAAGCCAAATCTACGTTGGCGCCCAGATGGTCTTCACTGCTGGCTGCTGCTTTTATTTCTGTCAGCCTGCAGCCAAAGAACTACATGACAGATTCAAGCCCGTTTATAAAAAGCCTCACTGCCATCACATCTGTTGCTCCTGGGCTGCAGTGGAAATCACAAAATGCCTTCTGAGTTCAAAGCTCTCTGATCTGCCACCTCTGGGCCTCCAAGTTTGACTGCCTAGTCTTTCTTATTAAACTTCCAGCTTTTCCTTGGCTCCTCTCTTGCCTGCACTTCTCCATGCCCATTCCTCTTCCTTGTCTGCTTCTTTTACTTTCGCTTAGAGCCTAAAAATCTTTTCTCACTTTTTAAACTAGCCCTCTTTTTGCCTTGGTACATTGTCTTCTCTGCACGCTTCAAACTTTTATTTAATTTCCTCTTCTGTTGTTTCCCCAGTCCAGTGTCTGCTTTGTTGTCTCTCCCTAGAGCAGTTTCTCAACCTTAGCAGCTTCAAGGTGTGCAGACTTCAAATCCCAGAATTTCAGTTCTGAGAGTTGGAGTCCACACATCTTAAAGTCGCCAAGGTTGAGAAGCACTGCCCTAGAGAAAGACTCATATTTTCTAGACTTCTGATCTTCCAAGACCTCTTCCTATATCTTTACGTTCTCTTTTTACAAGGTCTCAAATTTTGGCTAAGCCAGCTATTCAGGGTTTGTTTCTATACAGTAGGTGTGCATTTGATTGAATTGAAGCCGGAGGCTTCCATGGAAGGAGCTAACTTTATTGCCCGTAGAATTGCTCTTCTGCTATGCTTCATTGTACTTGTTCTAATCTGTCATTGTTCTTCTTTTAGGAAAACCTGTTGATTGATGCTGAGCATAATTTGAAGTTGATAGACTTTGGGCTCTGTGCAAAACCAAGGGTGAGTGTAATTTTAATTTTGCTAGAGTTTCTTTGCCCAAAAAAAATAAAAAAGCATCAGACAATATTAGTCTGAATAAGGAGAGAAATTGTCTGCAATTTCATCTGCAAACAAATCATACATGCTCATATGTTCTGTTTGGATTCTTCTGTCAAGCCTCGAAGAATACCTTTGCTGTGGCATCCATTACTGCTTCTTAGCTTGCCTACATGTTCTGGGGGAGGGGAGGGAAGAATGCAGTGCAGGCTTCAGACATCGGGCTGCCAATGTGAGAATCAAGATCACTCAAGAATTGTTTACTGAGAACTAAAACACTCTCTCATAATAATTGTCTGACACTTCATTGGACAATGTGACCTGCACTGTTAGGGGGGAGGGAGACGCTATGCTTTTAATATACTGATTTTGGCACCAATTAACCAGAGATGGTTTTCCTTTCATCTGTGCCGAAATGATGTGCTCAATAAAGTTTTGCATTAGAGATTGGATCGTCTCAGCTATGCTTACTTTGTTGGGTTCGTCAGTCGGAACCTTGACATCTTCTTTCCATCATAGCACTCCCACTAATGTCCTCTTGGAGGTCAATCATCTGTGTGACAGAATTTTAGTCTTAGTTTCAACAGAGAATGAGTTTGGCATAATGGTTTAAGGCGCCAGGATAGAAACTCTACAACCGTGAGTTCTAGTCCTGCTTTAGGCACAAAGCCAGCTGGGTGACCTTGGGCCAGTCACTTTTTCTCAACCCCCGGAAGCAGGCAAAGGTCATACTACTAAATCTTGCCAGGAAAACTGCAAGGGTTTTTCCAAGCAGGGGCCAGCACTGATTTGAAGGCAAAAATAAAAATAAAAATTAAACAACTGATCAAATGCCTAATAGCACAATACAATATTGGTTTAGAATATCTGGATCTTGATCTCAATCTTCCAAAGCTTTTTTTTCTTCCTTACAGTTTAAATATATGGTTAAAAAAAAGGCCACAGGGTAGTTATAGAAAACAAAATAAAAACAAATTTCTACCACAATTTCAGTCATACCCACATCTTCTTTTTACTCAAATGTAATAAGCATCTTTTTTAAGAAAAAAAACTTGTATTGTTTTCTTATGATGGAATCTTTTCTCCATTTTGAATGCACAAAGTTCAGCGGCATCTAAAACCCCAACTTGCACAAGCACTAGCTTCTCATTAGCTGAATTTTGGGTTGCATTAAGCACAGCATGGTCTCAATTTACAATTTGAGTCAAAAATGCCATTATTCAAACGCCCACTAAAAGCAACCTGCTTTTATACCCACGTGCATGCCAGATAAAGACAGCAAACAGACTAAAGATAAATTGTGTGGAGAAGTCTAAGTGTGAGAAGTCACTCTGTTTTTCTCTTAGGAGCTCCGGTGTTTAAGCTGGCAAGATCTACTAAATTCAGTTTTCCTACAGAGGTGAAGTGCCCGTTCTGTGTTGCGGATTTTGCTTATTCTTTTTGTTCCTTTTGTAGGGGGGTCTGGATTACCATCTGAACACATGCTGTGGAAGCCCTGCCTATGCAGCACCAGAGTTAATTCAGGGCAAAGCTTATATTGGCTCAGAGGTATTGTCATAGGGCCTGTGGCCTCTAATTTTTATCAGCCTCTCAACTGCACTCTTTCAGATTTTCCTCCCAATGGTACCACTGTATAAATCTAACAATATATACGTTTTAAAAAGGGATAATCTCAGAAAGCCATGATTATGTAGAGATAGGGTGCTTGTTTCCCACCCCCCTACCCCCAAATCTTTTCTTTGGTTACTGGTCACCCTTTTCTGTGCTGCAGCTTTTCTCCCTGTCTTCTCTCCTTCAATTGGGACCAGAATTGCTCAGCAAGGGGGTTAAATGAGTCACGCTCAGTTTTGCGACCCCGGTTGTTAAGAGAATTACTGCAGTTAAGTGAATCACGCTGTCATTTAGCAAATCCATTCTCTTCCCCCCCCCCCCCCCGCCTGTGACTTTGTTTGTTGGAAATCAGCTGGGAAGGTCACAAACGACAATTACATGACTCCAGGATGTTGCAACCATCACAAATATATGCTAGTTGCCAAGTGCCTGAATTTTGATCACTTGACCGTGGGGATGCTGCAACAGTCATAAGTGCAAGGACCTCTTGTAACTCCCTTTTTTCAGTGCCATTGTAACTTCAAGTGGCCTCTAAATGAATAGTTTGTAATTTGAGGACTACCTGTACTGGAGAGGAGGCCTGACTCAGTTGCCTTCCCGAAGACCTGAAAGCTGCCCAGCCCCAATGCTCTTTCCTCTGCATTGATCAAACCCGTATCTGAAATGCGTCACGAAGAATTTTTAAAAAGCGGCCGTTTCTTCCATTGACTGGAAAAGAGAGATTTTTTTTTCTTTATGCTAAAAGTGCATATTCTTGTATAATTTCATTGCTTCCATTTTAGAGATGGAGCTGCTTATATTTTAAAATGCAAGTGTATGTCTATTTACGAAATCATGGCAGACCGCGCTTTTCTTTAGGTTCTCTGCATGCTGTGTGCTAGATCTCTACTGTGATGGCATACATAGCTGATAATACTGCAGAGTGCTGTGCAAAATCCATCAGGTCTGGAGAGGCTTGGTAGACAACTAGAAGGGTGTGGGTGGTGTAAATTAGCTGGAGTGATAGAATTCCTGGTCCTAGAAGACACTTGCAGTTAATGGATTCAGAAATGGATTGGATTCAATCCAAATCTTTGCCTCGTTCTCCTACGTTGTCCTGAAATTAAAAATTCCCTTTGAGAGCATATGTAAACCTATCAGAAGAGATCCTCCAGTGCTGAATGGATGTGGAGCCCTCCGGGTTGTTGCAACTGAGGATGGCCACTTCTTCCCCACACTACAGTGGCCGTGTGCCTGAGCCCTCTGAGGGTCTTCCTTCTCCAGCTTTTCCTAAAGAGGAGAAAGGAAACTGGCAGAGCTGGGAGTGGTTCTGCTGCTGCTGACTGAGGTGATGTCTGACTTGGGACATCAAGTCAGCAGAGGTGATATGGCTGCATTAGCCCTTCCCTCACTTTTTCTTTACCGACTGCTTCTCTTGCCTGTGTCCTTGCCCACAGTTGTGATTTTGGAGCCCTTTGGAAACTAGAGAGAAAGGCTGAGGTTTGCTGCTTCCCTTTCAAGAATGTGTTGTTTCCCTTCAACATAACTTTTAGCCTTGTTTCCATGCTGATACTATCAACTGTGAACTGCAGACAAAAAAAAACCTGCTTTTCAATGCGGAGCTTCTATGACACTTTTCAAAAAATGGCAATCATCCACCTCTCTCCAACTCCCAACACTAGAGTCTTCCTGTTCACTGGGATGACATGCTCGACATCTTAAATATAGGGCACAGAATTGTTCAACCTTGAGGGCTTAGCAGCCCATTAAGCTTCACAAGATTTTAGCCAGTTTGTTTTTCCAGGTTCCCGGTTGAAAATGACCTGAAAGTTCTCAAAGCTGTTTCACAATTTAGTGGAATGTGATGTTGCCGTGCCTTACCTTTTTTATCACTCTATCTCAGGCAGATATCTGGAGCATGGGTGTCCTTTTGTATGCTCTCCTTTGTGGATTTCTACCATTTGACGATGATAACATGATGGCGCTCTACAAGAAAATTGTGGTACGTATCCCATTTTCAGAATCCAGGGCTTTCTGTTTAAACACAGATTTATGGAGTTTTTGTGGGAGAGATCTGTTTCCAAAAGGAGAATTCTGGGCATCTTTGTACTTGCTTACAAAAAGTTGCTTGGAAGCTCCAGAGTGGAATCATCGTACAACTAAAATGCTAGCGTTATCTTACTACTCCAAGGTCGTAATAATATTTTAACACAAGAAGTTCAAATGATCTGTCTCCTCTTCTCTCTCCTCATGGTGAGAGGTTAGGGTTATAAACACCCACATAATCAAATTTGCTCTGGACAATTTCTTCTCTTGCACCCTGGTCTGGTGTGTAATTCCATCTTTTTCCTGGTAATATTTTCTTGCCTTTTCAGGGGGGTATCGAGAAATGGGAAGATTATGGAATGAAATGAAGGGTACTAGCCTCCTGTAGAGTGGAAAACCTGGTTATTTCTAGACACTGCAGGGTTTTTCTTTAACCTGTCTCTTTTCCTATCCCCCAGCTGCCTGTAGGAAGCAAAAATATCCTGGGAAAACAAGAAAAGCTCAGTATTAAAAGACGTTAGATTGGGTAGCACGCTGAATATCAGTTGGGATCAATTTTGGGGAGGAAAAGATGCTGAAATGCATGCAGATTCAACCACTTAAAAATGAAGCAGCTGTGACTGTGGGTTCAATTCATATGCCTTGCATGTCTCTTCATTTGCTGTACATCCTGTGATCCATGTATGCAGTTGCCTGGATGCTTCGGTTAGTAGTTTCAGCTTCAGCCGAACAATCAGAGTTCCAGCCGGTGTAGTCATGTATAGCAGAGGTCCCCAACCTTTTGGGCACCAGGGACCAGTCCCGTGGAGAGAGGTTTTTCCACGGACCGGAGGGTGGTGGTTTTGTGTGCTGCCTGCATCTTGCGGATGGGGCTTTGTTTGTGCGGACCGGTTGCCAGCATGCGGCAGCCCGGTACTGGCCCACAGACCGGGGGTTGGGAACCCCTGATGTATAGTAGTAACATTATCTGGAGTATTCTTTGTGTTGTTCCTCAATACGTCCCTTCGGTGGGCAGATCACATGCTGTGGATGCCGATAGTGTCCAGTTCTCTCCCAGAATCATTTGTAATATAGGTAGTCCTTGACTTACAACAGTTCGTTTAGTGACTGTTTGAAGTTACAACGGCACTGATAAAAATGAACTCATGGCCGTTTTTCACACTTACGACTGTTACAGCATCCCCATGGTCACGTGATCAAAAGTCGGACTTTTGACAGCTGACTCGTGTTTATGACAGTTGCCGTGTCCCAGGGTCATGTGATCACCTTTTGCGATATTCTGACAAGCAAAGGCAGTAGGGAAGCCAGAGTCACTTAACAACTGTGTTACTAATTTAACAACTGCAGTTATTTACTTAACAACTGTAGCAAGAAAGGTTGTAAAATGGGGCAAAACTCACTCAACAACCGCCTTGCCTTAGCAATAGAAATTTTGGGCTCCATTGTGATGATAAGCCAAGGCCTACCTATATATGGAAGACCTCAGACTACAGGTAGTCCTCGAATTATGACTACAATTGAGCTCAAAATTTTGGTTGCTAAGCAAGGCGGTTGTTAAGTGAATTTTGCCCCGCTTTACAACCTTTTTGCCAAGTGAATCACTGCAGTTGTTAATGGAATCATGCGGTCATTAAGCGAATCTGGCTTCCCTCAGGGCCTTTGCCTGTCAGAAGCTACCTGGGAAAGTTACAAATGGTGATCACCTGACCTTGGGACAGTATAATGTAATAAATACATACCAGTTGCCAAGCTCCAGAATTTTGATTATGTGACCATGGGGATGCTGCAACAGTTGTAAGAAAACTGGTCATAAGTCCCTTTTTTCAGTGCCACTGTAACTTTGAACTGTACCTAAACAAATGGTTGTAAGTCAAGGACTAGCTGTAGCTTCCTGGGGCTTACTGTGTTCAATAACCCCCAATTACTGAATTGATACATTCAGCATATGCTTTAGTATAAACATCTGCTTCACAAGAATGGTGACTGGATTTGTATACGATGCTAAACCAAAACAACAAAAGCATATTAAGACTTAACATAGCCAGGGGTTGCAATAGGAAGGCTGTGTTAGTCTATGGCAGCCAACGATCGAGAGAGTCTGATTGACAAGTTTTATGAAAAGGCCTAAGCTTTTGTGAAATTATCTGCTTATGCCTTTTAGTAAAATGTATTAGTCTGAAAAAGATGTTACGAGATTCTTTTTGACTCATAGCTAGATAGCATCATATATGTTGTAGTATAAGAAATATCCCAGGTTCTGAGATTTATGTCAACGTGTTCTCCACATATCGGACCCAGATCTGCTCATACTTAAGCACTAACTAACTCAAAAGTACAGCAGCCTTGTCCATCTTAACTATTTTGGATGGCAAGCGAAAAAGAGAATTCTTATGGTAATAAAAAAGACAACAATGAGTTCAAAACAGCAAAAATCCTTTTCTATATCATGCTAAATACACTTGTGGAAGATCCTGGAGAAATAAAATTTGATTATAATTTTACAGAAGCCAAAATATAATATTTTTTCTGTTCTCATAAACTGTTGACAGTCTAAACCAATAAAAAGAAACAAATGGAGGTGTATTATGGATGTTCAGTAAATTAATGGGAAAACTTCACAGTTAAATTTTCTGTGTTTTTTTTAAATGTAGCCACCTTTCATCTTTCAAAATACAGACTGCATTGTATCATTAACTTCTGTTATTTTTTATAAAGCATTTTACACAGAAAGGAAAATTAATTTTAAAAAGGTAAAAGGAGAATACAAGTTTAAAAAGTCCATACTTGTTTTTCTATCTCCACTCTTTCCAAGTATCTCTTTTGCACCCAGTTTCCTAGCTCACTTTTATACTTTTCCCTAACTCTGCTGAATTACATGAACAACTTAGATATTTGGAGATTAAATCAGAAAAAGAGCAGACTGTGCTTTCTATGTCAGAAGATTTTAGAGCAGACCACAAAATGATTGATCAATAAGCAGCTTGAAAACAATGCAGTAATAATTAGAAACCAGCATGGATTTTACCAATAATTTTTCATTGTTTAACTGGGCATCTTTTTCTGTTGCTTTAGGAAATGCAGTAGACATAGGATGTCTTTAGTAAAGTATTTGACAAAATACTCTGTGAGATTCTCATTAGCAAACTAGCTATGGGCTCAATGGTGTGGCAATTAAGTAGAAACATAGCTTGTTTCCATAGGACTTAAAAAGTGCTCATCGATTATTTCTTTTCTAAAGTTGAGGTATCAGGCAGGGTGCTTTCAAATCTTATTATGGGCCTAATGCTCTTTAACTCATTTGTAGTTAAGGATCAATACATAAGGTACATGAGAGAGAAAAGTCAATAAAATGAAAATAAGTAACAATATGTGTGGGTCTGCCCAGTTGCACTCAGTGTTAACATATTTAAATGATGTTAAAGAAGAAGTAAAGGGAACGCTCATGAATTTGTGAATGATGTAAAATTGGAAAAACAGTTCATGCAACTGTAATCTCTTTTTTTTTTCTACAGAGGGGGAAATATGATGTCACCAAATGGCTTTCACCTGGCAGTATCCTGCTTCTGCAACAGATGTTGCAGGTAAGCCTCAGACCCAAGGAAAGGTCTCACTGGATCACAGATATTTCCATACTCAGTTCAACTCTTCCACTCTGCTTCTGTCAATCTTTTTTTTTACAGTGATGCTCTTCCATTGTTCTGTTAATCTACAGCTAGTATTGAGGTACTCTGCCTTTGAATATGGAAGTTCTATTACACTATTGTAGCTAAAAGTCAGCAGACCCATTTCCTGTACAGTTGTTCAACTAGCTCAGATAGAATAATTTACCTCAAAGAGCAAAACCATTCAGTGGCGTCAAGAATAAGTGCTATAATGCCTGAAAAACTGTGGATGCTGGTCTTAACAGCACTGACTTCTCTTAGTTGCTGATCAGTGCGGTGATATCTTTTCTAATCCCTATGCAGGTAGTCCTCAAGGTACAACCACAACTGAGCCCAGAATTTATGCTGCTAAATGAGACAGTTTTAAATGATTTTTGCCCCATTTTACGACCTTTCTTGCCACAGTTGTTAAGTGAATCATTGAACTTGTTAAGTTAGTAACACGGTTGTTAAGTGAATTGGGCTTCCCCCATTGACTTTGCTTTGTCAGAAGGTTGCAAAAGCTGATCACATGACCCCGGGACACTGCCACCGTCAGAAATATGAACCAGTTATCAAGCATCCGAATGTAAATCACATGACTATGGGGATGCTGTAGCTATAGATTAAGTGTGAAAAATGGCCATAAGTCAATTTTTTTCAGTGTTGTCATAACTTGAATGGTCACTAAACAAATTGTTGTAAGCCAGACTACTATCAGTTGTCTATATTTTAACTTGTATTTCTTTTCTTGACCACTAGGTGGACCCAAAGAAACGGATTATGGTGAAGCATCTTTTAAATCATCCCTGGCTCATGCAGGGCTATTCCTTTGGTGTCCTGTGGCAAAGTAAATATCCCGTGAGTTGATTAATTTTACATTAATGAGAGCATATCTAAGAAAACCTAGGTTGATGTGATTAGTCAATGCTTTAATCACCAATTCCAAAGGAAACTTACTGTTAAACATTCTTGGATTAAGAACTTAAACATTCTGAATAACATGATAGGTGCCATGCTATTCTTGTATGGAAAATTCTCTGCTGAGCAATCTTGTACCTCTGAGTTTCTAGGGCAAAACCAAGAGACACTGTTATTCTACCAGTTGCTATTACAATCTGTCAAAATGTACATGACACTCGGATTTTGGGAAGAGCAATATAAAGTACTCACTTCAGCTATAGCTTTCTTTTATATCTAGTACTAGACTATTTAATATAATTTAAAAGCTATTCAATACCAATCAAACTGGGCAGTTGTCAAAATAAATGTTTTTCCCCGTGAACATTTCCCTGGCCCTGATTCTCTGAAGACATAATTGCTAGGAAAGTGCCTTCCATTCCAGATTAGACTGCTTGGCCTGCATTATCTATTCTGATTAACACACATTATCCTGGGCAGTAAGCACAGATCTTAAGAAGGCTCTCAGAAGACTGTGGGGTGAGTCATTTGGATAGGCCGCTTGAAATTAAGGACTTTATCCTACTGCTCTCCTGTGCCCCCCCCCCCAAAAAAAACCCCCAGTGTTTACCTCCTCTTACCTGTCAGAACTGGCATTCTTGGCTTTCTCTAGCTCTCCTACTTCAAAATACACCCCCCCCCCCAAAAAAAAAAACATGTATGTTTGGACACAGGCTGAACACATGTTTCAGTCCAGATACAGATCACTAAAAGTGAATTGTTCCATGCACAAAATGTTTTGCACCTCGATGTTTAGAACATAAGTACTCTAGTTTTCTTGGTTTGCGGACCGGGGGTGGGTGGGGAGAGGGGATGTTGTTGTACAAATGGCCAGCATGCACATGCATCAGCTCCATTTGCATGAGTGGCGTGCACACACGCCTGCCACTCAGCAAATGGAGCATGCACACATGCACTCGCCCATTGCTCACACAACTGAGGATGTGTGTGCGCATGCTCACCGGCTGTTTCCGTGGCCCGACTGCAAACCCCTCAGGACTCACTAGTGGACCACGGCCCACAGGTTGGGGATTCCTGCTCTAGTATGAAAATAACCTGGATAATTGTTCTGAGAACTTATCAGTGCATCTAATATTCATCTTCTCTTCTACATAGGAAATGGATTAAATGGAAAAACCAATACTTCCTGCTATCCATTAAGTTTCACTCTTTCTCAGTTGTGGCACTTTTTAAGTTTACTTTGTGCTTACCTACAAGTATTTAAATTGATTTTGTTTCTATGCATTAGCAGCCCCGTTTCTTTGTTCTCATTTGCTGTGTTTGGTGTCATTTTTTTTTAAAAAAAGCTTCTATATTTACAAATCTTAATTGCAATATATAAATGTTTCCCCTCCCAGCTTGGGTGCCTTGATGAAGATTGCATAACAGAACTTTCTGTGTTTCATAAATGTAGCAGAGAAAGAATGGCAGAAGTAATCTCAGAGGTAATGTTTGTTTTTAATAACTGTTGGGAGAGTCTAGGAGAGTAAAAATGCATGTTCCTGTATATAAAGCTTGATACTCAGAGCTGACATATTAGTTTAAACATGTAAATATATTTGTGACTGTAAATACTTAATTAGGAGCCTTTTCTGGGTGTTCTGAAAATGTAGGATGTTCCGTATACAGTTACTACCCTTGCTCATGATTTCCAAAGAGAGCACCCTTAGAAACTTGTTTGGGGATCCCCCATGTCACCTGTTAAATATCCATTTATTGGGCACAGCAACTGGGTGGAAAGTTTGGAGTCCATTTCAGATTGCATTCTTTGCTCCACAGATCAGTATTGAAATTAAAAGCTCGAATTAGGAATTTAAGAATCTGTGATTAGTTCCTTCTTGCACGAACAGCTTCTGGTCCAGTCTCTACTCTGCTTTTGTTCTTTTTGTAGGTATCTCTAAACAGCCACATTCTGAGTAGTTTACAGCAGGGGTCCCCAACCTGTGGCCTATTCACAGCCAGGCTGTGTGAGCGGTGGGCTGGTGCGCACGCAGCCCGACTTATGCAAGCAGCTGGTGCTTGCAGCCCCACCTGCATGAGCAGCCGGTGCTTGAAGTCCTGCCCCCACGAGCTGCGGGCACCCGCCGCTCACGCAAATGAAGCTGTGTGCGCTCATACCTACCCCTCACACAAAACCACCCCTTCTTCCCCCCCCCTCCCCCCATGCCAGGCCATCAACCCAGAAAGGTTAGGGAATGCTGGTTTACAGCTCCTAGATTACAATATTAAGATTACAACAGTATGAACACAGCAACCATAAACCTGTAATCCAAAACCAAAGTCTATTAAACCACACAGAGTCATTCTGATTGTAGCAGCATAGAAAATATGTTTATAAATACCATGGTCTTTCTCCCCACATATTCAGACCTCACGTCCCTTGGAAGGAACATCATAATTCTGTTTCATCCCCCATTCGATGATGGGAAAGCCAGATTATTACTGATGTGTGAAATCCTGATAGAAAATGGGGTAGGCTATTCTAGAGGTGGCAGGGCCACCACCAATCAGGCTCACCCTTGGGATTCTGGTGATAGCCGTCCTTCAGAGGTGGAACCTATAACATGCCCTTCAACTATCTCAGTGGAAGGGAAAATTCTATCCAGTGTAGGCAATCTTAAAGATATCCAGCAACTAAGTTATATATAACTTTAAAGGTAATGACCAGAACTTTGAATTGCACTCAGAAGCTAATTAGCTTCGCAATCGAAGCAGCTACTGCAGAAAAGGTGTCAGGTGGGCAAACTAACCGAGCCCATAACTACCCAAGTGTGCTGCATTATGGGCCAGCATAGCTTCCAAATGGTCCTCAAGGGCAGTCTCATGTAGAGCAGGTTGCCATAATCCATCTGTAAACCCATCAGGTTTTCACCTGAACCAGAACATTGCAATTTAAACCAATCATGGCCTAGCTGGCTTGATACAATCTGTTGTGAGTTCCGGGCTGCAGGCCAGACATTCACATCTGGCCATCTTATAGTCCAGACAGGTACAGACAGACATAGAATTCACATTTTCATGAAATAGGTAGGTTCTCTTTCATGTATACAGAACGCTGTCCCAGCCCCTTCCTCTGTTTTGGGTATGGAAAAACAAGACAGAAGTTGCTGGACCAAAGCTAGATTAAGAGGAGATTAACATTGTTTCCAAGAGTCTGAGATTAGAGTTTGGAATTTAAGGGGGAAAATCCAGGAAGATTCAAGAAGAGGAACATATGCTTGAGGTAGGACTTCTGAAGGAAAAGAGAAGGAATTGGTTTTGGTGTTTGTGTTCTAAAAATCTATCATTTCCCTGCGCAAGCTCAGTAATTGTATGAACTTCGGCCTTCTATATCAAGTAATAATTCCTCTTTTCTGTGATTTGAAATAATAATTAAAATCCCACTCAAAGATCTTTACAGTGAACTATTTTTTATTTGTAGCCAGCACCATCTTGTGGCCTGCCTAGAGCATTGTCTTTTCTTTTACAATTCTCTTTTAAAACTGCTTTTCCCCCTATGGTCTGGACTGTTCTATTTATTTCCCTCAACCAGGAATGTTGGTTTAATGTCTAAAACTTAAAATAGTGGCACAGCTTCTGCTAAACTTTAGGTGTATATAAAGTTTGATTTTGTTTTTGATGGGGCTGAGCCTCGTGTACTGACAATGTATGGTCAAGAAATAGTGCTAAGGTCTTCTCTTTTCTGTTTCAAACTCTTTGCCTTTTAAAGATGCTTTCTATGTCTCTTGTAATGAAATGCTGCATTTCCTGCAGAGGATTCTGGTTAGGCTGAGGCTGTCTGTTCATTTGAGATGCTACTCAGGCTTGTTAGCTTACAGAGGACATTAAGAGCACTCTTTAGACTTTAGAATACCCCAAGAACTCTTTTTCATCTATATCGCTAGAAATGGATGATAGTGATGGGTACGCCTTGCCCCGATACTGATCCCATTGTTGAGAACACAGTCTGTTTTTTTTTCTTGTTGAGTTTTTTGCAAATATATACTCCATCGCTGGTATGCGGGCACTAAATTTCATATCCCTTCGGAAAATCGTGCAAATCTAAATTCTTAACTGCTCAGGCTTCATCTTCATGGCAATCAGCTGCTTATTTCATGGTAAGAAGTTGCATATTTCATGGCAGATTGATTTGAAAAATACGGACTGTTTTATGATTATGAAATTAAAACTAAAGAGGCTAGAGATAAGACATGAACCTCACAGATTTTATGATCATGAAGTAGGGGTGGAATTAATGAGAGTTTTAATTCCGCTAAAAGTATCTAAACGAGCAAACATTATGTTTGTGTATGAGGGACCAAGATTGGGGGTAGGAAATTATGTAAAATTATTCTGCGATTTAACTGAAAGACTGCAGAGTAATAAAGCAACCTTAGCTTTTGAGGCAGGTCACAGATTCACATTCTGAATGTCTCTTTCCGGTAAGGGGGGAAGTTAACTGGAGGGGGTTTGAAGTGTGGGACGCTTTGCTCACAAACTGAGTTGCTGTCTGTCTTTTCAAGGAAGAAAGATGACACGTGGCATGCATTTAACTGAAAAAGGCTTAAAAGTCTGAAATGCAAGTTCTGCTAAGGTTTTCTAGTGAGTTTTGAGCAAATTGTGTTTTTTTCTAGAAACAAGTAACCAGAATGTATGTTTTTTTTATTAGTGGAAATATGATAATGTATCTGCAACATACCTATTGCTGCAATACAAGAAGACTCGTGGTAAACCTGTTCGCCTTAGGATTCCTTTTCTGGCAGGAGAATGTATGAGCATCACACCGTCCAGAGAAGGGAAAGTATGTATCTGTTTTTTACTGATATCTATTTTGCCGGTATTCAAATAATAATTACCATGGGGAGGGAAAACTCCAGTGTCTGCAATGTGGCTTGATAATGCCCTGAATTGCAAACCACTAAGCCTGCCACATATTCAGTTTAAGTCATAGCTTAGCAAATCTCACTGTAAAATATACAATACAGGGCATTGTAGAAGGCTCCAGATACTGCTGTATTAAAGCTAAGCTATTTTAAGTCTTTTTGTGTGTATGTGTGGTTTTGAGCCATTGTTGATTCCTTACAAGTGCCGGGATGAGTCCTTGCATTTGGGGGCAAAATCTGAGAAGTAGTTTGCCTTTTCTTGCTTCTTAGGCCTGAAAGAGAGAGAGAGAGATCACCTAGCTGGGTTTGTGCCTAAGGAAGGAGTAGAACTAATGATCTGCTGATTTTTGCCTACTGTCTTAACCATTGTGCCAGAATGACTTCTGTTTTAAATCTTGGCAAGATCAAAAAAGCAAACCGTTTGATAGTATTGTTTCTTTCAAGTTGGACAACAAGGGAGTTGCAATTCTTTATGTACACGGCAAAGATCTCACTACACAATCCATCCATCCTTATCAAATAGGCTTTACTGCAATAATTTGTAGTATATAAAAACGGGAAGTGGATGAGAATAGTATATAGGCTCCTTGTTAACAACAGAAATATTCCATGTTTATGCAGTTAAATCCCTTTTTTTAACTATACTGAAGCCAAAGTGCCAGGCTGGATTATTGTGCCAAGGGACCTTCAGAATCAACCATAGGCAGTTGTGGATTTGCATCTTATCTATATGTTACTTCTGAAACAATTCTTTGTTCCAGATTAAAAAGGCCCTGAGTTATGAAGATGCTCCAGACAATAAAGAACTGCCCTATGTATTTGGATCCATGGAATTTCTAACATCTTTTGATGAAACTCACTTTATGTTAGGAAATACACCCAGACCTAAGCAGGTATCTATAAATGTTGACCTTTTATTCTAATTTATTTTCTCAGCAGTGTATTTAAGCCATGTCTAGCTTTTGCTTTGTACTCTTTAGAAAACAGGATCTACTCAGATCTTTGCTTTATATAAAACTGCTTCTGTATGTAGATATTGTACATTTATTTGACATGCTTGTCTTTTTTGGGGAACTCAAGGCAGTATACATGTCACACCGTATTTTCCCCACAACAAACCCATGCAGTAGCATCAGTTGCAGGGGAGAAAGTGGTCCAGGATATGTCTGTAACTGAGGGTATATTTTAGGATATGAGACTTCCCACTTCTGGTTCAACAACCCTAACCACTATACCATGGTGAACAATTGTATTGCTTGACATATCCAGTGTCAGAGGTAACAGCAAAAAAAAAAAAAAAAAGATTTAGGCTGGTGGGACCTGATTTCCATGAGAAAGACCAGAGGTCAACTTCTTGGCATCTCCCAGCAGAAGAAATTTATTTGCAACCCTAGAAAATACTGAACTAGACATACCCATAGATTGACAGTCAGTTAATGGCAGCCTTCTGTGGCTTCTTAAAGGGCATCTCAAGTCAGGATAAATAGGTATCTTCTAATCCAGGGGTCCCCAACCCCCGGTCCGTGGACCAGTACCGGGCTGCGGCATGCCAGCAACCGGTCTGCACAAACAAGGAAAGCCCCATCCAAAGGATGCAGGCAGCACACAAAACCACGCCCCCTCCTGTCTGCGGTAAAACCTCTCTCACCATGGAACCGGTCCTTGGTGCCCAAAAGGTTGGGGACCTGTGTTCTAATCAATCTCTAAATAGGAGGACAGCTGTAAATTACACTGAATTTTCTTTTAGTAGATCAAAATAAAAATATAGATGTGTATTGTAGATTATTATTGGGATAAGCTTGTTAATATGGACGGAAATAAGGGTGACAAATCTCTGAAGCTATCTTTGTTTCTCCAGAGCTCTTAGTAACGTGCTGTTAAATTTCAGCAGTGGTGCTAGTCTGTCACCAGATACCAGTGGCACCTTCAATATGCAAAAAAAATTCTATAGACATTTGGGTAAAGCCTATGGGTTTACTAAAACATGTTGGTCTGTTTTATAGGGAAGAATGTTCTCTGGCTTCATACTCTATATTGCTTATATGTCAGTGCCATAGATTAGATGAGATTAGATTAGATTAGATTAGATTAGATTAGATAGTTGAACTGGTCTCATCACTGCTGTCTGTATGTTCCTATTTTCTGTTTTGTCCATTCTTCCATCTGAGGCTGATAACAGAGTGTCCCTGAAAGAGACCTTCTGAATTCTAGCAGCTGGGTACTCTGTGTTCTCTGATATGGACCCCTGCAACTAATAATGCTAACTAATAGCACTGATACAGAGGTAACTTGCTTATCAGTGGAAATGGAACTTGAGCTTGTCCAATAAATAGATTGCTCTAGCATCTAGGATTTATGAATAGATAAAATTATTATGTTCTTCACATGAAATTGGAAAGCCTTTGTTTAAATATTTTTATTTATTTATTTTAAGAATCTAATGTTCCAGGATGGGGGAGAGTTCAGTTCACCGTTACTTTCTGTGCCCAAGAGAGGAGCATCAAAGAAACGTGCCAACAAAGAGAATGCCAGTGTTCCAGCTGCGCAGGCAGAGCCCTTTGTGCTTCCTCCACCCAAGACGTCTTCCTGGTCTACGACTGAGAAACAAGTGCTGACAACTCCCAATTATGCTCTTCCACTCGAGGGTATGATTTGTAACTATAGAGAATGGATTGAAACGAGAAGCTTTGAGTTGGCTAGATGGGTTTGTGGACTTGAGAACAAGCTATAGGCTGACCTACAGCCTACTTGTCCTGAGGCTACTAATGAAAATGGCATCCTTATGTTGAGTCTTCATGGGGAGTGTACATTTTATTTAAGTACTAGGTCAATGCAGTCATTTTATCTAATGTGCTAATCTAATCATTTCTTTCAAATTTATTTTCAACACACAAAAGACTTAATGGGTGAGACTACACCTATTTATTTCAATTTCGCTTTCTTGTAAAATACACAAAACAGCTTCTTTTTTTTTGTAAAAGTTTTATTGGTTTTTTTTACAATAACATCCTTAGTGCCTCGTGTACAGTGTGTTGTCTTGGTTCATAAATGTTTTAGAAAAAAATATACAATTAATAATAATTAATAAACAGTTAATAGTAATTAATTTTTATATTTCCATAGTTTGTATATCAATTGTAAATATATTTCCTAGATCTTCTCTTCACCCAATGATATCCTCCTTCTATAACTTTAAACAAATATAATTTCTAATATTTGACATTTTCCATATTTAAATGATTAAGTAAAAACATTTTCTTCTATATTTATACCAACAGTAGTAGTGTCCTTATATGGCATTTTTTTTCAGCTTATGTTATTTTTGTAAGAATCATCTTATTGATTTACCATATATCTTATTTTTATAAATCTTGTTTAAGCTCAATTTCTCCATAATATGCAAACAATTCTTATCAATCATATTTTCCCAGTATTTAACATCTAAATTTTCCCTTTAAATATATCATTCCAGTATTTTCATATTTCATATATTATAGAAATACTATACTACTTATCTACCATAACATCTAATAACATCTTTCCAGTCAGATTATATTTCACTTCTATTTGTAGAAATTAGTTAAATCACTATATATCCTTTTTTCAGAATTCTTATTAAGCCTAATTTCCCCTCAATATTTCAACCTTTTAACCCTAAATTTTTTCAGACTTTAAAATTCAAAATTTTCCTTCATTTACAACATCCTTATATTTTTACATTTTGTATCTTATCAAAAAAATACTAATTACTTGTATCTCTTATCCCACTTATTCTAAAGTCCCTTTATAACCAAAGTTATTTATTTATTTAGCCATATTCAAACAGGTGTTTACTCATATAATATTCCATGTAGTAGGGCGAATCTAGTCTCTTCAGCCCGTCTATAATCTTCTTCCTTTGCCAAATTGTTTTCCAAATTAATATTTTCAACTTGTTCCGTTCTTGTATTTTTGTAGTTAATGTTAGGAGTAGAGGATACATAGTAGATAAGATGTGTGCTTTTTGTCTCCCAAATAATGATTCTCCTAGCATGTCCCATTTTATTAAGTCTTCTTTCTTCTCAGGTTTGTTTTGACGTTCTAATGCGTAAGGTATCTTTTCCATATTTATCGTTGTCTCCAAGTCTTGTAAGTTTTTTCTTGTTTGTATTAAGGTATAATTCTCTTCAGTTGTAACTTCGCCAGTCAAATCATTTTTTTCTACTTCATATTCTGTTGTCTGGATTGTTTGTTCATTCTTTACCATCATTCTTTGAATGTTTTTTGATTGTAGATTTAAGTTAAAAGTATATTCACTTATAGTATCAAAATTATATTTAATCTCCTCGTGGTTTAAGTTTATTGTAGTTTGTATCTGCCGTAGCATTACATAAATTTCGTCTTGGAAAGTGTCTGTCTTGAAGTGTTTCTAAAGGTCTTTGATCTTTCAAGCTAAATCTTTCAGGAATAGATATTAGGGTGTGGTTTTATATCATTTTTTGATGAGTGTGTCATATCCATATTGTCTCCCCCTTTCGAGTAGTCCATTATAAATGCCATAGTCTCTGTAGTTAGCCTTGTCCAGCTAACCAAAACTCAACATTCATACAGTCCAGTTTTGTATAGTTCTTGTTGTTATATATAATTTTTGTAATCCACTGTAATTTTCAGTTGTCAAAGTTTCAGTAAAGTCAATGTTTGGTAACAATTCTTTTCTTTCAGGAGTTAATTGTCAATTCAGTATAATTAACCAGCTTAAATCCTTCCTGTAGCTTCCCTTCTCAATACTTTATCATAAATCAAAGTTTTTAAACAGTTCATAAATTTAAACCACAATCAGAACATTTCTTTCCCTTTAAACACTTTCCAATCTTGTAGCCCGCCTGATATACAATCTCTTCTCTGTTCCTTAGCAACTATCTTCTTGAAGGTTATTAGAGTTCATGGGAACAAATTTGTTATTCTTTGTTTCTGGGCCTTATCTTTAGTATGCTATACTCTCCTTGTCCACTAGATGTCAGCAAATATTTATTTTCCAGCTCGTCCAGACAAAAAGTTCTTATTTTTCTTTTTCTATGTAGTTCAATCAAAATCCTTTAGAATATAATCTTAGCAGTTTGTTTTAGTTTCTAAGTTTGATCAGATTATAGTATTTTGAATTTAATTTTAATAAAGTTCTTTTCTCCTTAAAGGTTAATTCGCTGCTTCCGTCTATGGGGGAATGGGAATGTAATCCCCTCCCCTCACTTTTGGAAGTTGTTTGCTTTGGGGATCTTTCCCAGGAACTAGTTGTAAAATAAGGGAGAGAAGATCAAATACTCTCACCAGTTCCAAGCATGCTATTCACCGTTGTCCTTGGTGGTGCTCTTGGACTTCGGCTGCAGTAGCTTGGGCTAGACGCTGGCATGCGGCTAGCCTTTCTTCTGTCGCGTTCGGAGGGCTTTCCCCGGATCAAACGAAGTGATTGCCATCACTTCATGATCAGTGGGGCACCCCTCCTTCGCAGTCACCTCTCTGGGGCAACTTCGGATCCATCTAGGGTCCTCCAGGAAGGGCTAAATTAGCCGTGGGGAGTGGAGATCCACTCACGCAGCCATGCGCAACAAGCGCAAACCGGAAGTCCCAAAACAGCTTCTTTTAACCCTCCTTTCAAACCAGACAGCGCACTGAAGCCAGTCATGTCTTCCCCTCCCCCTCCATTTTAAGTTAATTTTTAACTTACATCTTTATTCATTTTTCTTCTGGGATCAAGTGTTCTTTGTTAAGTTAAAACTAACTTTTGTAAGCTAATAGGCCTGAGTATAAAAGGAATAGTTATCTTTCTAGACATACTAATTCAAACCTGAATGGTTCTTGCAGGGAAAAATCCAGCCGCCCAAGCAATGCCAATAAATACTCCTATTAAAGCAGATGAGCTGACAGCCGGCGTCATTAGCCCCGAGAGAAGGTAAATGTCCAGCAGTTATTCCAGTCTTAATCCTTATATTGGTAAGAAAAGTGCTTTTTTGCCATGTGTCAGTGCTGGCTGCATTAAACCTATTTAAATCCTTTCTTACATTTACCAACAAATATTAAAAGGCTGTGGGCCTTTTTTAAAAACATTACACACTTCAGCAGTCTTGGATGCATTCCTATTTTCCATAATTAAAATTCACTTTTGTGCCTCCAGAGAATTGGAACACACATATAGTTCTCTCTCAAAATCCCAAATGTCTGTTGTGCAGCAAGCCTTCCTTTTTTTACTGTTGTTAATTTCTTCCTCCTACACACTTCCTGCTATTGAAACAGAAATGGAAGATCCATTGTTGCTGTAGCTGAAGTGAGCAGCATTAAATCTACTCACCTTCATGCTGTCTCTCATTATGACAGGTGCCATTCAGTGGAGCTGGACTTAAATCAGATGCATCTGGAAAATGGCCAAAAAAGAAAAGGAGCCAAAATGTTTGGGAGCCTTGAAAGGGGCTTGGATAAAATGATTACAATGCTTACCCCCAGTAAAAGGAAAGGTTCAGCTAAAGAAGGCCCCAGGAAGTTAAAGGTATGTTTGTCAATCAGACTAATTCAGATGAAATGGGTTGCGGGGATCAAGGGAAACAATTGATAACAATCCTTGTTTTGGCTGCAGATCCCCAAATATGAAACTGGCTCTTCAAGAGAAATGAAGCATTTTATCTGATAATAAAACAAGACCCATCTGACTGCTGACACACAATCTTTAAAAATACAATTGGGTGGTTTCTTGTATCTTAGGTTAGCTAGCTTGAAGGATTTTGGATCCGTGATCCCAACCTTTGCAGATTTGCAGGCTTTGAATAACTACCCCATAACAGATTAAGCCAGTGGTTCTCAACCTTTTTAATGCCGCGACCCCAACCGGTCGTAAGTCGAGGACTAAACCGGTTGTAAGTCGAGGACTAAACCGGTTGTAAGTCGAGGACTAAACCGGTCGTAAGTCGAGGACTACCCAACCGGTCGTAAGCCGAGGACTACCCAACCGGTCGTAAGTCGAGGACTTTCCCTGCCCGGGAGCGCCACACATGCGTGGTTCCGCCCCCTGCGCCGGCCGAGGCGTAGCTGGCAAGCGGCAGAGACGGAGCAGGCTGACCACCAGCTGGCCCAGCCCAAAGGAGGTAAGGCACCCACCAGAAAAGGGGGAAAAAATGGCGGACAAAAAAAATGGCAGACAGCCTTGCTTGGCGACCCCCATGAAATGGTCGATCGACCCCAAATGGGGTCCCGACCCACAGGTTGAGAACCACTGGATTAAGCAGACTTTGCCTATAAAACGCAGAGCAAAATTACTTGGTTTTCCAAAGGTTTTCCCAGGATGCCCCTGGGAAAATTAACTGTTTTTCACATGGCCAGTAGGTTTTAGCATTTTCATTGTTGAAAGTCAAAATTTGGAGGGCAAAATGCAGATTTAAATTCAAATATGTTGTGCTTATTTTTTTTTTCTTCACCTTCTGAAAGAATGTGGCAAATGATCTGGCTTCTGAACAAAGTTAGAGATAATTATCTATTACCTCTCATACAAAAAGCAATATACCTCTCAATATCAGTTCCTAATAGGAATGTTCTATTTTGATTATATCCTGTTAAGTTGGCTTCTAAGGGGCATTTAGTTGGCACCAGTGCTTTTTTGTACAAACCCGCCTTGCCTATCCTACAAGGTTCCATCCAAAAAAGGTGCCGGAACTCCGTTCTGGGCGTTCTATGAGGAAAAAAACCCCTGGTTGGCATTATCTGATCTCAGTAGGTTTTTGATTTGATCCAATTCTAATGCATTTATATTTTCAAGTTCCTAACTTAAATACAGGAAGTTATCTCAGAAGGATTTTCCACATGTTAGTTTGATCTTAATATACAGTGCATACGAACATATATATATGTGTGTATAAAGTGTCAGAATATCTTACTGTGCGAAATAATCCTTTATTAAATATGTTTTCCCTTAGGCTCACTACAATGTGACATTGACTAACTTAATAAATCCGGACGAGTTGCTACAGGAAATAATTGCTGTCCTTCCAAAAAAACAAGTCGAATATGTACAGAAAGGGTAAGTAGGCTAAATATTATTGAGCTCTGCCCTTGATAGCGATAGTTTGTCCAGGATCTGTGTCAAGAATTGCTTGATGCCAAACTTTTGTTTAATGGCATATTCTTCAGAAAAATGTTTCCTGAAATATCAACATTCCAGGTCTGAAGCTGCTCGTTTTGTCCTGTGTGGCAGATAAAAACAATCCGTTATGGCTTTCTTGTGTCTTAATGATGCTTATTGGTTTTTCAAGAGAGTTGAATCATTCTTGAAAATAAAAGCTTCCTGAAAATAAAAACCTATGGGGATTTTTTATTTATTTATTTATTTATTTGTAAAAGATTTGCTGGTCAGTGGCTTCACTTGCTTTTCTTCGCTTTTCACAGCTATAAACTGAAGTGTCAAACCCAGTCAGACTATGGAAAAGTGACAATGCAGTTTGAATTGGAGATTTGCCAGCTAAGCAAACCTGAAGTCATGGGCATTAGAAGGCAACGGTTGAAGGGTGATGCCTGGGTCTACAAAAGACTAGTGGAAGACATCCTGTCAAGCTGCAAGTTATAAATCTCCCCGTTCGTTACGAATATACAGACAGTTTTATCTATCCCAGCCATGCTTATTTCAACCTATTTAGTATGTTTTGTTTTAAATAGAAACTCTTTTGTCAATAAATATGGCCTACCATGTCTTTGTCTTCACTTTGTCTTTTTATGCATTAATGTGATTTCTGTCTCTGTTTAATGGAATGTGTGGATGAACTTGGGGATCTAGAGGAAGAAATGCTGCCTAGAAAACAATCAGAGGCAGGAGCTCCAAGTGGCTAAATGGTCAGAGGAAGAAACTTAGGAAGGACCCTTCCCTTAAGGGATCAAGCAGCAGGAAGTCGAACCTTCGTCCTTGCAGGAGTCCATTAATGTAGCCTTACGATAAAGTAGAATTAGTTCATCTAATCATGTTTCCTGGCTGGCTTACCGGGGGGGGGGGGGGAAGGAA
>NW_015387950.1:68126-93963 GCF_001527695.2 Protobothrops mucrosquamatus | reverse complement strand
TAGATCCTTCCTAAGTTTCTTTCTCTGACCCTTATGCCACTCAGGGCTCCTGCCTCTCTTGTCTGATTGTTTCCAAGGCATCATCATGACTCTTCTTTCTCCGCACATTCCATTACACTGTGGGAATGAACATTGCATTGTAATTTAGCAAATCAGCAAATTCTCAGATTATTAGTGCCATCAACCAGGATTTTGGGAGCAGGGGGGAAAATAACAGTCTAATCCCAAATAACTTACTTCATCTGTAAAGATACATGATGCGCAGTTCAAATTAATTAGTATTGGGGTTTAAATGTAACATGTGACATTTGTGTGCTGTTTTCGTTTACATTCATTTACTAATAACACAGTGTCACATTACTTATGACAATACTAATTGTTATGTCATAAATCCAAACAACATTTGAAATGCCTGCCTTATAATGTTCCATCTGTTTCCCTATAATTGGATAAAGTCTCTCTATAACTAGAAGCCTCAGACTGGCTGGTAGTAATAGCCACTAATAACTATTACAACCCCTTGTTTAAAACTTTTGTTCGTATTTTTTGATGGTGCTATGGTGGTTTTTTTTTTTTTTTTTGCATGATGTGGCTACATTTCATTTTTATCTTTTTTCTTTTCTCTTAACTGTTCTTGACAAAGTACCAAATATACCTACAGATAAGTTGATCCTCAATTTTATATAAAATACTATGAAAAATGTGCTATCTGGGGATAAGCCGATCCTTGAAAGTTTTGTATATTTTAATTGTTCGCATTGACCTATCCATGGATGATGCATTTTTCCACAATATTTGGCTAAAACATTTGCGGATCTGCCTATAGAGGGTCTTTATCTGCAAGTATCTATCAGTACTTAAAAAGTATTATTGTATATACTCATGGATAAGCCTATTCAATTTGGGATTGTGTGTGTGCGTGTGTGTGTGCGTGTGTGTGTTTTGGCGTCTAAAATTCTCTGCTTATCCACAGGGATATAGTGGTTATTATCAAAGAATGAGTGTTTGACTTACTTTGCCTCTTTGATTAGCATCTCAGAAGCAAATCTTTAGAGGCCAGTCCAAAGGCTGGGTTGGGTGGACCTCATATATCCTTGTATATTGTGGAAGGCTGCTGCTTTCATGCTTGGTTAGAAACTAGCTATCACTTTTGAAAGCCAAACATTTCTCTACTAAAGCTCTTCTTATCTGATTCATAAAAAAAAAACATCCTGTATCCTTGGCTAATTGTGGTATTTGGGTACTCTTGCATGCGTTATTACCTTACAGCTGGATAGCTTTATTCCATTTCTTTCGCCATTTAATTCTGAATAATTGGGCCTATTCTGGGTACCTCGATCCGTTTGTAATCTTCCAACATGAAGAACTATTTCATCCCAATGCAGTAGACCTGCTCTTAACAACTGTTTGGTCCTGCTGATAACAAATGCAAGCAACCTCTGCTTGTGATAAAAAAAAAAGCCATATATTCTGTGATCCTGCCTTCCCACCTCTCCCCTTTTCCTCTTTTAAACTAAAAACAAGCAGAGGATAATTGATTCAAGTTATCTTACACGCTCTGATGTGTGAAATAGGCTCCTTTTTTTTTCCAGTTATGGTGCTGATTTCTTATGCCTAATATTCCCGGGTAGAAAACAAATTACTGCACTAAAGGAATAATCAGATGATCAAAATGCCTGCTCTCTGTATCTGAACCAGCTGAGTGGAGGGGCAGCCAGGGCCCCCAAGCCATTGCCTTTGAAAACTAGATTGGTTCCTCTCTTAAGTGTTTCCTGTTGTGATGCTGAATTTCAACCATTGGATAGTGTCTTTGTCTGCAGCCTGGACATTTTTTTCTGAAAGACAGTAACAGGCTTTTCTCACATACTGGAGTTGCGTGAAGTCTTACAAGGATGCTGCATTTCAAGAACATTTATTATCTGCTTCTCCACCAATTTGCGTGGGGTTATGGAACAGTTAGTTTGCCTTGGGTTTTTTTTTCCTGTTAAAATGGGCGGATAAGAAATTTAATACACAATAATATACCAGCCATCCTGCACGTCTCCATCTTAACGAGCTCTGTCTAACAAGCTAGAAAGAATAAAATACAATTGATTGCAGTCACATCGTCCAGTTCAAGTAATGGTTTTAAATTTATCAACCCATTTAGTCAATGAAAGTGCAATGAGTAATTACCAGATAATCTGCTGTATTTGTCTGAAAGGAAGATTAATTTTTTCCCAAATTATTTACCCTTAAATGGAAAGCTTATCTTGGGCTTGCTGAGAATATGCTAATGAAGGCTGTCTAATCTTTGAAGAGGGAGGGAAAAGAGCATTTATTTTAAATTCAGGGTTTTGTTCAAGTAAATGTGGATTTAACTTTGCTGCATTTTCTATCTAAAGGCTTGAAACGACAGCAGAAGACCTAATGTCCAAAATGCTATTTTCGATAGACATTGGACTTGGACAATCCTCTTGGGATATTATTTCTTTTAGAGAACATAGCCTCCCCTGGCCCCCCCATCCTGAATGCAGAATCTTCTCCAATGGCTCTATTTCTTCTCTTAATTGTCTTGCTGCCTTTTCTGGGCTCCCAAAGTCTGTTAGGCATTCCATCAGACTTATCTATGCAATTTCACAGAATTATTTTGAAAACTCCTTTATTATCTACAGCAACTTTCCACGAAAAGGAGGGTTATCATTTAATTGAACCAACCGCCCACCCTTCCAGTTTCCCAGTTCTTTCAACCCTTATGTTTTGCATTCTTCCTAACCTTTAGCACTTTGTCTTCTCCTACCCCACCCTCCAGCTTCAAAAGAAAGCAACGACAAATTAAATGGGCTCAGATAGTAAATAGGCAAAATTATATGAGTTGACGTGATAGCACTGTTCCAATTTTGGAGGGACTGCAGCAAAGAAGGGGGGGGGCAATCTATTTTCCAAAGCACCAGAAGCCAAGATAAGAAACAATGAATGAAAACTAATCAAGGAGAGAACCAACCTAGAACAATTAATCAGTGGATTGACTTGTCTCCAGAAGTTGTGGGTGCTCCATCACTGGATGCTTTTAAAAAGAGACTGGACAGCCATTTGCCTGAAATGGTATTGTCATGGTTCCGATAGATGAAACGCATCAAAAGAACTTCAAGGCAAAAATTCTTCCTTAAAGAATATTTTATTCAGGAAACAAAGTATCGGCACTACATAGTTGAACCCAAAAACTAAATTCCCTTCCCCCGGATACAAAGTAACAAAGTGCAATTCCCACCCCCAATAAGCTGTCATAAATCACATTCTCCAATTAGCCTAAAACGCTGGCTTTCTCCCCAGCTCCTCAGCCCGCCAAAACTATCAGTTCGTCCTTGGGTTCCCACAAAGCAGTGTTATTATTATGGCTAGCTAAGCTCGAGCATTTATCCCAACCCCCTCTTTCTGCACCTGATTTCTAAATACCAGAAAA
The DNA here is from genome assembly GCF_001527695.2 of Protobothrops mucrosquamatus. Lineage (NCBI taxonomy): Eukaryota > Metazoa > Chordata > Lepidosauria > Squamata > Viperidae > Protobothrops > Protobothrops mucrosquamatus. Next base: position 90,521 of record NW_015387950.1, on the reverse strand, counting down.
AGCATGTTAAAAGCAAAGAGAAAATGGCTGCAATTTTCATCAGTTGTCAGAGCGGGAACATTCGATGTTTACAGCATTGACAGGTATAGGATTGCCTGCTTGAATAGGGGGTTGGACTAAAAGATATCCAGGGTCCCTTCCAACTCTGCTATTCTATCTTAACATTAGAGCTCTATAACCTACAAAATCTGAATATTGTAATATAAGTACTGCATATGAAATCTTCAGCTAATTCTAGTTTTTTCTACATTTGGGAAGACTTAAATAGCTGTTCAAGGAATCTTACCAGTCAACCACCTTGATGTACTCCATTAACATCAAATAAGTTTTTGCAACAGGAAGAAATAATTCTGTGCCTTATTATTGAGAAATTACAGATTGGGAGACATTCCCAGTTGCACCTGGAGATGGCAGAAATGAAACACAGAGATTTTTTTTGCATAAAAAGTAGATCCGCTATCATAATGAGTTTGTATTATGTATTCAAATATAATAAAAAAGTTATTAATCCATTTCTACCCCTCCTTTCTATTCAGACAAGCATTCAAGAGGACTAACAAAAATGTGCGCACATATAAAAGATTAAAAATGAAATGCTACTAATTAAGGCTGTTGTGCTTCGGATTCCGAGGCAACAATGTGCCTTAGAATGTGCATATAGCATCTGTTAGTAATTTGTTGAACTGTCTTTTCCTGGGATTGTGTGACAGTTGTGGAGGGCAACCATGCAATTCTGAGGGAAGACATAGCTGCTTTAAGAAGTTGCAGATAGGCGAGCAGTCCTTTGTACCTGGAAGTATTTTTCTCCCTTCAAATCCAAACTATGTTCAGTCCCACTATTAATACTCAAACCAATTAACAATTAAAATTGAGCAAAAAGAGATAGATCTTTCCAGATTTTCCAAGTACTGATGATATGGGAGTGCATTTCATAGCCTGGGAAGAACACAGAAGGTTCTCTCCTACAGGGCCTCTACAATAGGAGAATCCTCAAAAGAACCTCTTTATGGATACGAAGATTCATGCTGGAAATGGCAAGATGTTGAGACTCCAGAAAGAGTGCAGCGAAGGGCAACAAAGATGATTAGGGGACTGGAGACTAAAGCGTACGATGAACGGTTACAGGAATTGGGTATGTCTACCCTAACGAAGAGAAGGACTAGGGTAATATGATAGCAGTCTTCCATTTTTTGACTGGCTGTCACAGAGAGCAGGGGGTCAACCTCTTCTCCAAAGCATCTGAGGGCAGGACAAGAAGTAATGGCTAGAAGTTTATGAAAGAGAGATCCAATCTAGAATTAAGGAGATATTTCTTGTCAATAAGAACAATCAGTGGAACCATTTGCCTCCAAAAGTTGTGAGTGCTCCTTCACTGAAGGTATCTAAGAAGAGATGGTAGCCATTTGCTTGGAACAGTATAGGGTCTCCTGCTCAAGCAGGGAGCTGGATTAGAAGACTTCCAAGGCCCCTTCTATTTGTATTCCAGAATTCTGCAATACCTTAATCCATAAAGACTGTAAATCCATATTCTTGGACTTCTTGGAGTCATAAATATACAAATGATAGCTGCTGTTGTATTAATTTCTCAAAAGAACTTCCCAAGGAAGCATGAAAAGCTTCACCAACCCAAAGGCCTATTTAATGTGTCACTTTCATTAGCATAAAGGGCAGTTGGTAATTTTAGATGCCGATAATACATGAGCACACCAGCCCACTTCCACAGTTACTTTCCCAGTAATGGATAATAACAGCCATTCTCTTTTGAACCTAAGGATTGTCTCCATTGATAGAAATTTACTCTCTGAATGTGTTTAATCTCCCTTTGGAAGCCTTCTAAGCTAATGGCTGTCATTGGAACGTGGTTTCCTTCAAAGCTTTAAATAGTGATGGCAGAGTGTAAGCATTCTTGTCAGCATATTTTCACACCAAGTTGGTTAATACGTGGATGAAGTAATAAAACTGCCCCAAGACAATCCTTCATTCCAAACATGGCTTGTCTCTGCCTTTTGACTGGTAGCCCTTTGGAAGGCAGCGTCATATGGAGAAAAAAACTGTTTATGTTTATGGCTGTTGAATCCCAGAATTTTGGCCAAACGAAGTGAGCCAATATTTTAAACAGACAATGGTTTTAAACTAATACTGTAATAAAAAAGAAGGCACTGAAGTTTGGAATATAAATAAAACTATGGGGGCAAAACAAAGATTTTCTGAATCAATGAGGAGCTGAGGCTGTAAGTCTAATTATCCAACTGTGTTTTACTTAATTAAGCCAATCTATTAACCTGAGGGAATTATTGAGCTGACAGGTATAACTTATGAAAATGGGGTGCAGTCTTTTAGGAAATAAGCCAGTGCAAATGCCATATGGAATGCTTAGCTTACAGTATGTGTGAAAGCTACCAAGCATGATAGGAGAGAGGGAGGGAGGGAGAGAGAGAGAGAGACAGAGAGAGAGAGAGAGAGAGAAATCTTTTATTCCATGGGATCCTATTAAAGGAAATGGAACCATATAAACAAAATTTAGCTGATAGGACAAAGTGATTCCAGTTTCCATTTCTCCTGTGCAACAAAAGAGTGGTAAGTTCATCACAAAAAGAATTAGTAATGGCAGACAAATAGATTAAAAAAAGAAGGTTTCTCCCTGACTGACAAACCTCCAATATGACATATCTCCAATAAATTCCCTTTATTAATGATGGTTTTTATCTATCTATCTATCTATCTATCTATCTATCTATCTATCTATCTATCTATCTATCTATCTATCTATCTGTCTATCTGTCTATCTATCTATAATTTAGTAACTGCCAGATCCCTTACAGAGAAACTCTAGTTTTCTCTATAGTTTGTTTAGCCAAAAGCATGAATGAAATTTAGGTTGTGTGTATGTGTGTTGCCATTCTGTTTAAGATTGGGGTGTTTTTACCTTAATGGGGATGCAGAACAAAATACCAGCTAGTGAGAGCAGATGAGATGGGATTCATAATCAGCCATATTCCTCTACTTTGAATTTAAACTTTCAGGACAGATTAACTGCATCCTGGTATACTGACTGAATAACCTCAAGATCTGGGCAAACCTTATAATCTGTGACAAATCTCAAAGATTTGAGGCAGCACCACATGAATGGGAGAAAGTAAATGTCCCCATCTTTAAAAAAAAGGGGGAGGTGGACATCAAGCAAACTCTAGGCTTTGTTAACCTGATGTTACTACAAATTCATTGACTTCATAAACAGCTTGTGTTGAAAATACTAAAGATGATCAGGAGACTAGAAACTGAGTCCTATGAAGAAAGATTGAAGAAGCTGGCTTTACTTAGTCTTGAGAAAAGATGACTAAGACTGGGATATGATAGCACGCTTCAAATACATGACTGGGATGGGTAGCAAAAGGTCTCAAACCAACAAAAAACTTAAGTTCAGTTTCCATGACTCAACTTTCAGACAACTCTTACCTGGATGATTGAGAATCAAGATTACATGAAAGGATATTATGCAGAAAGAAATAATGGATAATGAAATAATGGATTTAATTGCATATAAGCAGATTCTGATTGAATGCTAGAGAAACTTTCTAACAGAAACAGCAGTTCCTCAAGAGAAATGATGGGCTCCCCTTCACTGGGTGAAGTTTTCATTTGGATTCCTGCTTGAACAATAGGTGCAGCTTGATGGTCCCTTTCAACTCTATGATTTGATGATGGTTTAAGGCAGGGATCTCCAAACTTAACAATGTTAAGATTTGTGGACTAAAACTCCCAGAATTCTGGCTGGGGAATTCTGGAAATTGAAATCCACAAGTCTTAAAGTTGCCAAGTTTGGAGACCTCTGGTATAAGGGAAGGTGGAGCTATGCGTATTTTGAAAGAGTAACAAAACTGGATCCATTTTCCTTATATTTTTCATCACAGTTGTTTATTGCCATAGAAAGTGTATGCTGTTTTTAACAGTATTACAGGCAAGATGCAGACATTCATTTTTTAAAAAAAATAATTTTACAAATGCTATCTATTCAAAAATATCCCCTCCCCTCTCCTTTGCAGCATTTAATAAAGTAAACTATAGTGCTGACATTTTATATGCAGCAACTTCATTGCACTGTACACTCCATGAAATTGCCATCTCTAGATATGTTCTTATATTAGTCAAATTTCCATGGTTATATTTACATCTTTAATAGTTTTATGTACTTGATTATTCTGAAGGTAAGCTTAAATAAAGTTGCCTTCCTAAAAACCTTGTTTCAATTTTGCATATGTTCTGCAATGTTTACAGCTTGGCTAATGCAATTTTCTTCAAGTCCAAAGATCAGATGAAATACCGGTAATCCTTAACACATAACCATAATGTAGCCCCTCATATTACAGTCACACGTAGTGATAGTGGTAAATGGTATTGGTCATGTGACCAACCAGATTTTATGAACTTTTTTGCAGTGGTTGTTAAGCAAACACATGACTACAGGACACTGCAAGTTGGCCATAACTGTAGTTGTGTTATCAAGTGCTTGAAACGCGGTCACATGATTGCAGGTGCAGGAGTGACAGTGGAAACTCGGTAGCTCTCATTTTCTCGGGCAAGTCATAAACTTCAAATGGTTGCTAAGGGACCAGTAGTAATTTGAGGACTGCCTATAGGTGTCATGTGAAATAATATGTGTTATTTATACAGTATTCTCTCTCCCCCCCTGTGTATGTGTGTGTGTGTGTGTGTGTGTGTGTAGAAAGACTACACATACACATACTTTGAAAAAACATTTTATGAACATTCTTACATCAATTCCTTGATTTTCCATGATGTCCTCTGCTTCAGTACAGGATGCTGGCTCATCCCATGTGATTTATGTTTTTATCATATTAAGTGGGGAAGATTAGTGAAGACTTCTCTTCGTTTGCAGTATGGGAGATCAGAGCATGTAGGCAGTTATGTTCTTTTTTTTTTTTACATTTTCTGAGAAAACAGGTTCTGTTTGCTTACTCAGACATAAATATCTCTGGTCACAGAAGGGGGCAGCACCTCCCCAACGTTGGCTAATCTCAAGAAACTAAGCAAGGTTTGTCCTAGCTGATGCTTGGACAAGAGGCCACCAGAAAACCCCAGGAAAGTAAACAAAAACAAATATCCTCAGAGAAGATCAGGGCAAATCACTTTCAGTATTATTGCCAAAACCCCCGAAACGTCTAGGAATTGAACTTGATTTAAGGGAATCTGTTTTTATTTCAAATGTCACTAAATTTGCTTTACAGAGAAGACATACCATATGCAACATTCTTTAACCTTTTTAGTAGTACGATGACCACCTAAATTTAGTTGCAGTTTTTATATAAATTTAAATGGTTTGTCACTAAGTTATTTTAACCACACATTCTTGCTTCTCCTAAGTAATTAGATAGACTACTCATTTCTTCACTAACCTGAACCTGTTGTTCTTCCATAAGGAAAGCTCCAGTAATGGACTTAAAATGAAAGGCGTAACTACTATATAACATAAATTAGATTAACACTGGCTCCATATTTGGCATATGTGAAATCCAGAAAATGTTTTGACTTATTTTTCATATTTTAGGCTTCAACATGGAGTAAAGTAAGTACTATATATATATAGTAGTTGGATTATTGAACTACCAAAATGTGGAGTCCTTGGTGCTCACTGTGCTTGGTTATTTGCTTCATTACACCACTAGGTAAAATAATCTGTGTGAGTGTGAGTTTGTTCCCTGTTTATATACAGTAGCTTACCCTGCCTGTTGAGGGTATGGTTTTCTCCTTGGTAGTACCTTTATTTCGTGGTTCCTTGAGCTACATTTATTCTTTTTTTAACCTTTTAAATTTTTATTTTATTAACAAGATTAAAAAACAAAATCAAAAAGAAAAAAGACAAAACAATGCTAAACAAGAACATTAAAAAAGTGAATTAAAGGGACAAAAAAAATCCCAAACCACATATTTATCCCCCCAGTTGAACACTGAAAGATATATTGTAACAATATCCTTATTGAGCAAAAGTCTCAGCTACATTTCTAACAAGCTAACTATATACCTATGTGCACTTATCTTCCTTGATTTCTCTATTTAATGTGTATATTTTATAGGCCTCTATAATATATATAATAAAAAAACAGTATAGAAGCTAACAGAGCATAATGCCGTTTGTATAGGCCAGGGGTAGGCAACCTTGGCTCTTTTATGACTCGTGGATTTCAACTCCCAGAATTCCTGAGCCAGCCATGCTGAGAGAAAAGGGAGAGGTTTCCAAGCTGAGCCATGCTGGCTCAGGAATTCTGGGAGTTGAAGTCCACGAGTCATAAAAGAGCCAAAGTTCCCTACCCCTGCTATAGGCCAGTGGTTCTCAACCTGTGGTCCGTGAGCCACAATGTCATCACAGGGAGTCCGGAAAGGCTTGTGGTCCAGGACCACGGTCCGGGGCCACAAAAGGTATTTAAAGGGGGTCTGTGGTAAAGAAAAGGTTGAGAACCACTGGTATAGGCTATGCTTCTGTTACAATTTCCAATTCCTGAAATCTGGAAGAGAAGCACTGTAGGAAAATTCTATGGGGAGAGTGGTTTAGTTGGAGACATATACATAGCCCTATATCTAAAGACAGAGTTTAAATGAACGGTGGTAATGCTAAACATCCTTACTGCCTTCAGTGAGATCATGTAACACATTACATGTTTACCAAAGTTTCTAGGATGTGAAAAGAAGAGTACTGTACTACTGGTTGAGGGTTTTGTTTATGGTATTTTACATGTCAACATCTTGTCCTGGGGCAAAATCTATTAATTTAAATGGAGGAAATATTTTAAAGATTAAGAAAGTTCATAGAAATGAATTAAACGTAATTCCATGGGTCTAGTCAGTTGGGTGTGTTAGCCAGTCCTGTTCTTCTTCAGGATACTTCATTCTATCTGTTTTTAGAGAGGGAGAAGGGGAGACATTCAGTATTGTTTGAGCACTTAGCCCCCTGTTCACATTGGCCTGCTTTTTTTTTTTTTAAGGTTTGAGCTTATTGTCTATGGTTTCTCAATCTACCAGGTCATGCTTGTCCCAAAGAACTGAAGAAGCTTCTTGGATGAGAAGCAAATTGTTCTCAGAGCAAAAAAGTTAACCAAGAAAGTCCAGCTGCTTTTTGAAAAAAAAAAAAAGCACCTTTGAGACTGAGCTTCTTCTACTCCATTTTTCTGAATGCAATCTTGCAAACTTTGGATTCACTTAGGCATATTGTACTTTGACTACACTTTTATCAGCAATTGGTAATTGTATTTGCTATTAGGACTCCAGCTGAGAATGTAAGAGCTTTTGCCTTAATAGGATGCTTATTTCTAAATTGGGGTGTTTTTAGAACTCTTCCCCCACCAAAGCTGTTACAATACCTCCCTATGTTGCTTAAGAGGTAAATGTACCCCTTAATTGAACAATGAAAATTAAGCATCCTGTTAAGAGGATGGATTTTTGACTCTCCTTTTTCATGCTGTTTTATTTGTATGTGTTAATCAGGTTTAATAATTTACTTAGAAAGTGGAAGGAATGAAGGAAGGAAGGAAGGAAAGAAGGAAGGAAGGAAGGAAGGAAGGAAGGAAGGAAGGAAGGAAGGAAGGAAGGAAGGGAGAGAGGGAGGGAGGGAGGGAGGGAGGATCAAAGTAGAACATGTACAACAGGTAAAAAAATAATGATTAGCCATCACTATTCTTTCAGATGTAAGAAAAAAAACAGATCCATTCTTTGAGACTACATTTGAAGGCAGACATGGCTCCTTCCACTGACTGGTAGAGTCGGCATGTTTAATATATTCAAAATTTTGATCTGTATATCCAGAACTGACTTAGGTCCAAACATTGGAAGGTCTAAACTGTGTTTTCAGCTGAAAAAAAAACCAGACAGGTGCCAGCTTTGAATGAATTGCTGAGAGTGTGAAATATTTATGGACATTCCAGATGCTCTGACATACTGCCTGAGCCACTATACACGATCCAAGAACAACTGCAGATATGCAGGGTAGAAAGAGAACAAGCAATATTGAGAGGATTGTCATGTTTTAGGTTTACTATATCACTTTGGGACTTGTACATAAGTGATGTATGTATGTGAGGAATTTGAAAGGAAACACAGCAAGCATATATGTGTCTCTGTGGAATGTCTATCAAGAAACTATAATGCCTAAGAACCCTGCATTCAGACATTCGTAAGTGTTTCAAAATAAATGCTTATGTGTTCTTGGGAGTAAACAACATGCAACTTTATGCATGATCCTGTTCCCAATCTTCTCAATGCATAGCAAACTGAAACTCCTTTTTCTATTCCAGTCCATTCTTGTCCATTTCCACAATGCTCCCTCTTCTTTTTTGGTAGAGGATTCCAAGATTCTATTTTCCCCCACTATCCTAAATGTATATTGGCAGACTCATTCAATTGAATGACATGAATCACTCAAGAAAGCACTGGTTTAACTTGCGTTGGCTTTTTACCACGTTGCCAGTCCCAGACAAGTGTTTCTGCTGATCCTAGACCTGTCTGATATCAGTTCAACAGGTGGCCCCGGTATCAAAGGATTCTGAGATCTGTCTTTCTGTGGGCAGGAGCGCAGCATGTCCTCTCCTCATGGACTTAGCAATTTCACAAAAAGTGCATTTGCAGTTAAAAATGTTCCCATTAAAACCAACGGCCCCTTACTCTGGAAACGCCTGCTCTTTTTGCCCTTCAAAGTAATAACGCTTAAAAACACTGCTTTACCTCCCCCTTGCCAACATCCAGCAAATTTTAAAGAAAGCATATTTCGACATACAATGCTGGGCTTTGCCTGTTCGTTTCGTTTTCCTGTTCTCAGGAACCAGAATTTATTTTTGGCCTCGCTACTGGATGCCACACATCATTTGCTAGTACTTAAAAGAACACCATCTTGCCATTCAATGTCTATATTAATTATTGACTTATTACAGGCAAAACCTTGTGCCCAACTAGCTCAGAGCAAAGTATTAAAACCAGGGATTTGCCCAGCAATGATTGATGCCCTCCATTACACTCCATTAGATATTTTATTCTTGTGCAATGAAGAGCAGCCAACTTTGTCAAGTATTTTCCGTTCCCTCTGGTCTTATTGGTCCGATCTATTCTGGGGGAGGTCCCATAAATGGCCGCATATGGCTTTGTGTCTGTAGGAGTGATGATGGTACAGATGGTGTTCATTGCCCACCAATTTAGCAGACCCCCTTTTATTGTACATCTGACAGCACTGGGGAGCTTTGCAGATCTAACAAAATATATCTATTTTCTAATTGTCTATTTATCACTTCCCCTGGATGTGTAGGGCCTCTCCTTGGAAAGCAAAGAGGTGGTGGTGGGGGAGAGCGAAGTACCTTGAACAATGAGGCTTGTCAAGGCACTTGCTCACTTTAAATTAGGGGTCTAGTTGCTAAATAACTAATTTAGTCCTGCTATCAAGCTGAAAAAGTGGGTATTCAGTGTAAAGTGCCAAGTGGGGAATTGATTATGTCTTTGGTTGGTGTGCATGATAAAACTGCCAGACCTGGCCGGCATTGAAGGCTGTAGGTAGTTCCCAGGAGGCGGGCAGCTTTTCATCATGGAGAATTAGCACAAGATCTACCAAATAGGCTGAGCAGAATGGCAGCTGAATCCCCCGCATTCCACATACAAAACTATGGAGCTGTGTCAGTCGCAAAGGGGCTCATTGTTTGCTTGCTCATCTCTGCTCCTCTCCCCTCCCTGGACTGTAAAGAAAAAATAGTGGGGTTGCATCCCATTTGTTGTTGGAAAACGTGTGGAGGCAAAAAGGGAGCAAAAACAGTTGTGGCAGGTAGGATTTTTAGTAGGAAAAGACGTTAACTGGAGGCTGGCTATGTGAAGAGGCAAGAGATTGTAGTTTCCCTTGAAATCTTTTGTCATTTGTTATAATACACAAGTTTTGTTCTAATGCCTTTTAGCCAATAGAAGAAGCCACCCAAATGCTTTTTGAAATGAAATCATCTCAGGGGTTATTAATGTTCTTAAGCTCTCTCTACTCTCCACATTGCAAGGGAACGAGAAGAGAGCCACAAAGTCCTTGGAAAAGATATTCAAATGCTGCAGTATGTGAGGGTGGAGGTTGGTTTCTGAACATTTCGTTACTAGGCTAGGTAACATCTTCAGCAGTAAGTCTTGTGATGGATCTAGTGATGGGTCAGGTGTGGGTCATGTCAGGTGAGGGTCTTGTAATGGGTTTTATGAGGGGTCAGCCTCACCTGATGTGACCCTCATCTGATGTGACTCACACCTGACGCATCACAAGACCCATCACTAGAGCCATTACAAGACCCTCACCTGATGTGACCCTCCCATCACAAGACCTACTGACCACATGAAGCCCTCATAAGCAGAACACCACCGACGCTGACATTCCCTAAACTCCACTGAAGATGTTACCTAGCCTGGTAACAAAATGTTTGGAAACCAACCCACAAGCTTGGAGACCAAGCCTCCACCCTCATCCTACACCTGAGCTACAGATATTTGCCATTATCGCTGCAATATATCTATCCTGTACCTATATAGATTGGTGTAGTAAAGGCAATGATATTCCGTGTGATACTCTATGGAAGCAAAAGTGGAACACTGGAAAAATATGATACTCTTAAACTTGTTGGGGAAGACTCCTGAGGATATCATGGATAACCCCCCCCCCAAAAAAGAACCCCCACAACCAAACCAAGGAATCATCAAACAAATCAACTCAGAGTTTTTGCTGAAGGCACAAATGACCAGGTTCAAAATACTCAACTTTAATCACATTATGGAAAGACCTAGCTCTGCTAAGGCTCTAAAGCTGAAAAAGGTGGAAGGAAAGAGCAGATGACCAGCAATCAGGTGGATGAGCTTAGTTACAGTATTGACAAATGCATAGTAGGAACACCTAAAAGACCAGGTTCAGGACAGATAGTCAGAGAAAAGCTACCTATGCAGTTGCTAAGTGTCAACACCAACCTGATGTTTGCTCAGATAATCAATCAGCCAGTCAATTGGAATGGTAAGACAGTTTTTCAACTTCATCAAATTGATAGTAGCACTTACCTTGCATTTCTTTCCCAGAGACAGAAGAAGTAGTTTCTGTAATCAGTGCAAGACCCTGAGGAATGTACACCCCTGTTTAAATCTTAATAATAAAAAAAGTATGAATGATAATGTAAGCCCAATAAAAAAAGTTTAAAGCATCTAAAGCTTCTCCCCCACCCCTCAACCTTTATTGTATGGATAATCTTTTGTTGCCTGGTTTGACTTGGTTCTAAAGTTTCACATTTGATTCCATGTTAAAGTCCAGGTCACACCATCAGTGGATTTAATAGCTTATAGAGTAGAATATAGAGTAGAATTCACTAGGAAGAAGCTTCTTTTGGTTTTGAATGATTCAGGAGGATATTTTTACACTGGATCTTCTTTCTGAAGCATGAAGGGTAACAGCAGATGGGGCAGGTTAGCAATTGACCCTTTGACTCTCTACTCTTTGAGTAAGTGAGTGATTGCACCTTCCTTTTAATGCATTTAGTTCCTTCGCTTAGGGCACAGAAAGTTTTTTTTCATAGAATTTGTTTCCAAATAAACACTTTCTGATGGCAGCCCCATCACCTGTCAAACTTCAGCTCATAATCATATAATGCTTTAATATTTTTAATGTGACATTAGGTGTTTACATAATCCCTTTTCCATTCCAGCTGTGTATTTTAACCGAGCTTTCAAAATTTGCTTTGCTTAAGGTGGCAGATCTCCCCATACTTTTACTTCTATATAATTTTACTTTAATGTGCTTTATTTGAACAAGCCTTCCTTCTCTGAGAAGCCCAACATAGAATTTCACTGCTAGTTTTGATGACTCTGGACTTCTGGCATGTATCTCAGGTGCATCCTTCAAAGCTGTCAGCTATCAAATGCAAAATACCATTGCAGGTCAAATGCTATCACATATTAAGCACTATTACTTTCCAACTGTCAAATCTCAAAATCAGATTGTGCATTGTCAGACACATTTATTGATCTAAGCTATTTCCAGTATTCACCAAATATTTGATATCTGTATTTGTGATTCTGTAATTTTTTTTTTTGTTACTGAAAAAATACCTATTTGCTCTGAGATAGATAGATAGATAGATATAGCTAGTTCAACAAACTTACTGGGTTTGTTTAAGAGGATTATAAATATATGCACATTATAACCAATTAAAACTGAGCAAATGCTTCTAGTTGGAATGGATTATATTACAATATTTCCAGAATCATTTTCATTGAGAGTTTCTTTAGATTTCTTTATGAATTCTCTTGTTAAACTGGGATGCTTTGGTTATTGTTCTCTGGAATTCCAGCTCTAAAAGAATATTTAAAACCCATTGGCACAAGATGGCATTTCAATTTACTATTAGTTGTTTGCAGCTGGCTTCGATACTCAGCATCCCCTCAGCAAAGTTGTCATGAACTAAAGCCAAGGCCATGTGTGTTGAATTGTTTGTACATTATAATTCTTCATTGTAACAGACTGCATAATGTGAGAAGTGGCCAATACGGTGCGACATCCCACAATAGACATCCAGTTATGCACTCACAGTTTGCTTTGCTAGATCCCAATGGCATAGCCCCCAAACTGCTAAGCAGAATTGGAGCCTTTCCTGCTAATTAAAAAGAAAACAGTACAAGGTACCATATAATACATTTCTGTGATGACAATGAAAGTTCTTTTGTTGTATACACCCATCGTCCTTTTTTTGGGGGGTGTAGAAATTTATAAATGTGCATTTTTAAATTATGCATAAATTCGGCGGGGGAGGGATGGCAAATAGATTCTAGGCTTTTCTCCCCCTCACTCAACAGCTGACTCACATTGTCATATCTGACACTGCCAACCATCTATTTAGCAGGGGAGAGACCCTTACTTACAGGAACACAGAAGGTTTAGATGACAAGCAGACAAAGGTTCCAAGTAGATTGATTTGGGAAATTATAAGTACATCAGTTTCATGTCTCTAGGATTTTATTGGACAGGAATTATCAAAATATAGATAGGTGTCTATTTTTCTAGAGGAAGAAAAGTCAAAGGTGGCTAGCAACCAGACTAGATAGGCTTGATCCATGTTGCATCTATCCATTCTGATCTATTTGTCTGATAGTATAATTGGTTTGATGGATAATGAAAATGCAGGGGATTTAACCTATTGACTTCAGCAAGGCTTTTGGCTCAATTCCACATGGTTTTTGCCCCTGAAATAAGAACTGAGATTAGAACCTGGTAGGCTTCTCTCCAAGCTAACATGTAAACTGATGGATATTTCAGTTGGTGGAGCCATGCTTGTATAGGTGTGGGAGAGTTCAGCAGTTACTTTTTCTTGCCTTTTCTTCCTAAGTGCTCCTTTGCACTTAACTGTTTCCACTGTAGCAACAATAGTGCTATTAATTAGGCATTCATCCTAGCTTTCAAATGTAACATGCATGTCCCAGAACAATGGATGAAACCAATTACACGGAGACTTTCCCCCAAGGAGATCTGCCTCTTTAGAATGTCGCTAAACAGTTTTCATTTAAAAAAATAATAATACAAAAATGCATACATTTAGGAAAAATTAAGAAAGAAATGTGCTAGGAAAACTGTAAATATAAATGTGTTGCTGTAAGGTAAAATGTGTTGCTGTAAGGGTGAAACACATACGGAAAAGTGATCACATAAGAGAAGCCATCTACAAAATTATATCTAAAACAACATATGTCAACCAATGAGATCAATTTTCATTTGGATTTATTCCCCCCCCCCCAAATTTATAAATTTTTGGTTTTGGAAAAATAAGGAATTGAACAAATGCATAATTGGTGAGTTGTCCCATTTGTTTTTCCCATACACTTTTCAATTATGTGATACTGCGACAACCACAGAACAAAACACTGTATTAATTGGTTATGCCATTTCTTCAAATAACTTGATGGTAGGGGATGTACCTACAGCTAAATTTGTCAAACTAATGCTGTAAACATCAAAGACCACCTCAAAAGTGTCCATTTCACACCTATTTCTTTTGCCCCTATTAATCAGGGGCATCTCTAATCATCTTCTTTCAACTTTACTGCTTCTTGTTCTCAAACAATGACTTTGTTTTTCATAAAGCTTTTTTTTTCTCATTCCCATTCCCCAAGCCTTTGTTTTTAAGGTGTTTTAAAATGTACACCCGGATCATATATCCAAAAATGTAATATGCAGCATGGTCTTACTATTTTCCAACCCCTACGATGTGAAACATGGTTTTCTAAGCATGCCCTATCATCCAACATGACAAAATTGACCATCCCCAGTTTTGCAATAACAGCAAAAGGAATCCATTTGCATAGCTTAGTCACAAATTGTGTTAGGCTTGTAACAAAACTTGACTCAAAAGCTTCAGTTTTGATACCTGTAAATTAAGCATACTATAACTGAAGGGAAGGAAATAGGTACGCTACTAAAGTTATGGCTACTTTATTCAAACTCTATAAAAGGTTATAAATTGAATCATGATATCTCCCAGCGGGTGATCATGTTTTCTGCTTTTACCATCTAAGAAATACACTGGCACTAGGGAATTTTTTTTTTTTTAAGAATTGCTAGATTTTTCCAGCCTATACTTTGATAACTATTACTATGGATAATGGAGTCTAGGAAATGATAAAATGTTAGAGAACAGATGTTAATTTTAAGGTTGAAATAACATTATTGATGAGAGCGCTGTTATGATAGCTTCTCATCACAATAAAACGTCAGCTCCATATCCAATGTAAGGGAAGACCCCATTTCTTTTAAAATTTATATTCAAGTTAAGATATGCACAGGCAATTTCCTACAGCCACATGCTTTCAATTTTATTCTCTAAATCCTCCTGTACATAAAACAGATTTTATTAGCGTTATATGCTGTAGTCTGATTTGGGTATCTTTGAGTATCTTCAACAATTTCATTTCTCAGAATGATTGAATGTTGGCTCTAGGCAGGCTGTAACATCCATCAGGTGACTGTGTATTATTTGACAACAGTGGAACATGCAAAATGTTTCATAAAGCCACTACTCTATTGTACAGGCTGAGCTCCACTTTTTCTAAATTGCCATAGGGCATCATTTCATACCAAGCGAGGAACTGATTCCTTCCAAAGGGTTTTTATTTTGTTTTTTGAGAATAGAATCGGTGAAAACAATATATACCTAACACTGTGAGGGTTTTTAATCAAATGAACTTTTATTGTTCTGAATGTTTGTTTAAAATCCTCTTTTATGTGTCTATTCTCTTGACTAAAGGGGTGTGTGTCTTTGTATGTTTCAAACCCCCACAGAATAAATTTGAAATTTTCATTGCTGCAACAAAATCCAGTTAGAGTTCACCTTTCTCCAGCAGAAACTGATGGGAGCTGCACTGACTTCCTCAGCATTATGAGATAGCCAAAACTTTATTCTTTATTGAGTTTTAAAATCTTTTTAAAAAGTCTGGCAACCTTTCCCTCGCATAAGTCTCTTTCTTCTTTCATGCTCTGAACTCATCGTGTAACCATGTAAAATAGTGTGATTAAAAAACAATCTTGTTTTAATTTATGGGTTTTAACTATTTTTAAGAATAAACCCTTCTAAGGCAGGTTTCCATGATAGAATATATTTTAATAATCTCCAAGGTATGTGTCAGTCAAACAGCAATAACAAACAACAGCAATAACAAACCTCTAGCCTGGGAAATATGCAGGTAACTGTGAGTAAAAAATGCATAAGCATAAAATGCGATGCCAGAGGAAAATAAGGAAAAATATATTGTATATGTAAAAGCTCTCTAGAGCTTTCTCAATGGCATGGGAGAATGGGGGGTCACTAGATCCCTGTTAGGTCTTTCTGGAGGAACTGTCCAGGGGGAAAAATTCTTTGTAATTACCAACCTAAGTGGCATTATGTCAGTCCCACTAGGTCAGGGGTAGGCAACCTTGGCTCTTTTATGACTTGTGGACTTCAACTCCCAGAATTCCTGAGCCAGCCATGCTGGCTCAGGAATTCTGGGAGTTGAAGTCCACGAGTCATAAAAGAGTCAAGGTTGCCTACCCCTGCACTAGGTAGACCAGACCAAAAGAACAACTCAAACAAAAAATGACACTTTCTTGAGATGGACTATATGAACAGAATCTTGTAAGTCTGCTTGAGATGTACCTTCCCCTGGTATACCTCCCATGTTATACCTCAGTGCCTGCCTCTTTGCCTGAGTTGCTCCCAAACACTGTCATGCACCCCAGGACCTATTTAATACTAAGAGTGCATTTCTTTTGCTATTATTTGTCTTTTAATCATTGTTCCATTCAACAATGACTGCACAGGTTAATTGGTTTAAAGTTCTGGTCCAGTTCAATTGTGCTTTTTGAGATATACATTTTTCCCAATGTGGTTAGAAGGGAGGGAATTGCATCCCAATGAGGGCTAGTAGGGATATGTTCTATTTTCTTATTCTATGGAAGTGGCATACTCAAGTGAAAATAAGTAAGCACAGGGGCAGGTAAGTCAAATGGAGCAATGATTTAATTGCACTCAACAGTCTTCATTCACATCCTACCTCTGCTTAATCTCCAGCTCCATGGTGCTTGGGTGAATGTAATTTGTTTCTGGAGGGATGGGCCATTAGACCACTCCTGTTCTGAGATCATTACATTTTAGAGCCAAAATGGGCAGACTGCCCCTGCTCCCTAAGCAGAACTGAACCATGATAGGTCCTCTGGCATAAATCCTCATTATATTGCTAGCCCATTCATTTTTCTATGGACTGGAGTCTATTCTCCTTGCTCCAGCTCTTAGTCATATATGACATACATCCCTTACACCAACAAGGCACCATGTATCATACATAGCTCCTTTTTGTTTACTTACAGTTTGTTCAGCTACAGGTTATGAACACATTAAAAAAAATCTGAGGTAAAATCCTGAATTTCTTGTCTAATTAGTCCAAGATTGGACTAATTGTATTAAAATAGCAGAGAATATAAGGTTATTTACTTCTTAGTGCAAATGTGCAGAAGAGCAGGCTGGCCAATTTTCATTTGCTTCTCTGTAGAAATGAAAGTCATTGGAAGATTGCAGGAGGTAGAATATATTGTTGGAGAGAAAACTGAATAAAGAGCTGAATTCTTTCTACTACTTTTCCTCTTTTTCCTCCTTTATCATCTACTACTAAGCAGAACAATATGGTAGGGTAACCTGACAAACAACAATTGACAATTAGTTCAAACTGGGTATTATCAGAATTATTAGCTCTTTTTTTAAATAAAAGAGAGAGAGAGAGAGAGAGAGAGAGAGAGAGAGAGAGAGAGAGAGAGAGAGAGAGAGAGAGAGAGAGAGAGGGAGGGGCAGGCATAGGAATACATTGTTTTTATCTGATGTGAAGACCAGATACTTGTCTTCAGCTACCTGTATCTATAAGAATGAGCAGTTTAACAATTGGTCATCTGGTCTCATTCCTCATGACCTCCCATCCGTTTTATGCCCATCTTTGATGCAATAGTGCAGGTCTGGAATTGAATGCCTTCCTGTGCATTCTGGCATAACTTCTTTCAATAGTCCAGTTTGCAAATGAACAGATCATTCTGGCATGACATTTCATTAAACTGATCATTAGCCATGCCCTAAATACATTCATACAGGTTAGTTATGAATGCTTGTAAGTTAGTCGAGCTGCATGAGGCCTTCCATCTTTGGTCTCATGATCTTCCAGCACCATCCCAAGAGGAGGAAAAAACAGTGTTAGGAAAAGGTAAGCCAGAAAACAATGTACCCTTCTACCTTCCACTGAAGAAAGCATCTTTCATCTTTATCTAAGGTGCATTGTGCATCTGCACTTGCAGAGGATAAGGTCTTGGGATGGTTTGAGGAAAGCTCAAGGGTTGATTATTTATTAAATTTGTTTGTCACCCATCTCACTGCAAGGCAACTCCGGACAGCTTACAACATTAAAATAAAACCATAAATCTATACAAAGGTATAAAATCACAATAAAACCATAATAAAAAAACAAATTATAACTAAAACTAAATGTAGAATGTACAGGGGGATGTGGGAACTGCTATTAGTCGATCAACTACCTCCAGATTGGTACTTTCCTATTGGGGTCCCAAACCAACTGGCAGAGCCATGTTTTCAGGCTCTTATGAAAGGGAGGGAGGGAGGGAGCCATACTCACCTCAAGGGACATGATGTTCCAAAAGGCAGGAACAAAAGACAGCTGTGGCCAGGGGGGCTTTTCATCAGGCTCGCCTGATACGCCAGTTGCGCCCCTTTCTGGATCGTGACGCTCTACGCACGGTCACTCAAGCCCTCGTTGTTTCCCGCCTGGACTATTGCAACGCTCTCTACATGGGGCTCCCCTTGAGGTGCACCTGGAGGCTCCAGCTAGTTCAGAATGCGGCCGCACAGGGGATTTTGGGGGCCTCTAGATACTCCCATGTAACACCTCTCCTGTGTGAGCTGCACTGGCTGCCTGTGGCCTTCCGGGTGCGCTTCAAGGTGTTAGTAATAACCTTTAAACCGCTCCATGGCAATGGACCTAGGTATTTGCAAGACCGCCTCCTACCAAATACCTCCCTTCGACCAGTCCGCTCCCACAGAGAGGGCCTCCTTAGGGTGCCGTCAGCCAGTCAATGCCGGCTGGCGACTCCCAGGGGGAGAGCCTTCTCTGTGGCAGCTCCTGCCCTCTGGAATGACCTACCCCCCGACCTACGTACAACTGTGGACCTGCGCCTTTTTCGCTGAGCCCTGAAAACCCATCTATTTCATGCGGCCGGCCTGGCGTAGTCTTAATTAGGTTTTAGTATAGGTTTTTATATGGGGTATTTTAGAGCAGGCCTTTATTTATTTAATTTGATTTTAGAATAGATATTTATTGTGATTTTTATTATTGCCTGTTCACCGCCCTGAGTCCTGTAAGGGAGATAGGGCGGTATACAAATCTAAATAAACATAAACAAACATAAACAGGAGCCACAGCAGAGAAGGCTCTGCTGCTGAACCCTGCCAGCCAGAATTCCTTGACTGATGAGATCCGTAGCATGCCTCCTCTGCCAGCAAGACTGGGCCGGGCCAGTCCTATTGGAATGAGATGATTCTTCAAGTAACCTGGAGCCATACCATGCAGGGCTTTATAAGTAATAACTAACACCTTGAATTGCACCCGGAAGCAAACCAGCAGCCAATGCAGCTTGCGGATCAGCGGGGCTCCAAAGACTGCCCATGCCATCACATTCTGCACCAATTGAAGCTTCCAAATGATCTTTAAGGTAGCTTGAGTTATGACTGATCAATTTAGGATTTAGGAAAGCTCTTTCTCTGGGTGCTTTGCTCAGGATAAGCAGAGTTCCCGACCGATGGGTTAAAACACATTTTTAGTCTTGACTCTTTGCCATTCTTTAACTTCATTTTACAGGTACAACTGGGACTGAAATTTTGATCACTAAGCTATGTGGTTGTTAAGTGAGTCATTACAGGACTGGACCTGATTTTACAATCATTTGCAATAAGCAAATCCAGTTTCTTCAATTAACTCTGCTTGTCGGAAATTTGCTGGAGAAGTCACAGATCATAATCACATGATCCTGAGATGCTGCAACCATCATAAATGCAAGCCAGTTGCCAGCATCCAAACTGCAATGATGTGACCAAGAGGATGATGTAATGGTCATAACTGTGAGGATGGGTCATAAGTCACTTACAATCTGTTGTAAGTTGAAAACGATTTCTACTCCAAATAAATAAATAAATTATGCGAAGGTCTGATGTGTCTACTGACATAAAGAACACCGAATTACTTATATACATATGGCAGCCAAGTCTTAATAGATATGTAACTTCTGGCTTATAACATTAATTGTAGCCAAGAACTCATATTTTCAAGTACATATAAAGAGTAGATGTACTTTCAGCATCAGTCCTTATAATATATCAGAGATCTATATATGTGTGATGTATATTTCTTACTTGATCTGTATATCCCACCTTTACTCCAAGAACTTAAATGTCTTCCATGGGGATCTCCTTTCATTTTATTCTCACAATTGCCTTTCAAGGTAGGTAGGTTAAAACAGAGCAATTGACTTGAAGTCACATGTTGAGTTTCCATGGCTGATGTCAAGAGCAGAAAATCAGAAGTCCACGCAACTCAAATGAATATAGATTTATTGCATGATGATGCTCTTTACAAGAATCTGAACTACTAACAGTCAAAGTAAATTGGGGGCAGATAAGAGTCAATGTAATTCAAGATGGACTGGACTTAGATCTCTTGTGAGCATGAAAGGACTTGAGACTGATGACGCGTTTGACCCTTCCCTCGAACTAAGCCTGGTCATCTCCTACAGCTGAAGGTAGACTTGAACCTGGATCCTCAGGCCTAATTCAAGATTTTAACCACTCCATCATATAGATCATTCTATATGTATGGGCCAAACGTTGTACCAACCTTGGATTGGCATGTCAGGGCCACACTTTAAAGGGACAGGATTACCTCAAAAAGATAAAAAAAACGTGGGGTCAAGGCCACAGTTAGATGAATAAAATTTTAAGTCTCTTGTGCAGGAATTTGATGCCTGGGGTGGAAAAGGACCTGATAAGCTAGTAGGGAGAGGCCATAGCACTTGGGTCCTTGCTGCTGATGGAGTTGTGTAACCAGATGTTGAGGATGGGGAAAATAGTCCAGAATAGTAGCATGAGGAAGAGCTACAGAGCAGGGAGGATGTCAAAGGGAGATGGTGAAGGAAAATGGGTTAACCCCACTAAAATTCTTAGAATCTGGTGAATTTGAACCCTATGGGCACAAATTGTATACTGAAGTTTTAGAAAAGCATTTTTTCATAGTTTACGAAGCAAAAAAAAAGTAGGAATGTCAGTTCTTGCATGCACTCACTGGACATTGTATTTTATAGAGAAAAACTGAGTTTAAGAGAGATGTGTTGATTTTAAGAGTTAACATTGACACACATTTTCATCCTGGCTTTCTTAGGAAAAGAGCAGATAAACACTAAATAGTATTAACAACTTATTAAGTACCTCACAGCATGATTAGTACAGTACAGTCTGGAATGACTTCATAAACATAATGCACTGCATGCTTATTTATTTAATTTGTAGCACTAACTATAGAGATCTCTCAGGGATTATGCCCAAAGATAATACCACTGCATTTTAAAAATGCTAATACATGCCAGTTTTGCAAATATACATGCCAATTTCATATCTAGCAGAAGGATTTATGGCATGATATGTGTCTGAGAAAAAGAGGAAGGGAGAAAATTTCTTGAAATGAACCAATAGAACAAGATCCCTCAATAACCTGGCTCTAGTTTAAGGCTAAGTAAAGCTATATTTTCCCCCTTCATTTAAACTGGATTCAGCCAGTTCGCACCACTTCGGCAGAATCGGTAACTAATTTTTTGTTGCCTAGGCCCAGAATGGACTTCCAGAAACGGCATCCACACAGAGAACCGGTTGTTCACATATTTGAATCCCACCAATGACTCACACTCATCATTTATCTTGAGTGTTTATCAATCTGTGCACAAATTGTGCTTTCTTTGTTAAAGCATAAGAGGAGAAGGAAGGGAATTTTTAAAAAGAGAACATAGCACGGACCTTTGCAACATACAACTTTAATAAATAAATTAAATAAATAAATAAATAAAGTACTGCAATAATAGAAAAGCAAATTGTTGTCATAGGGAGCCTATTAACTCTGTTGCCTTTCAGTGCTGCAGTGAGAATCTAATCTTTTGCAGGTTCTCTGTGTCTCAAAACTGAGGACTAGAATCATGCTCTTAAAAAAAGGAAAACAAAAGCTCTAGCAGGTAATAACTTACATCCTGCAAAATGCCCAGTGCACAGATGCATGACAAACAAGCAACCCTGCTTACAATCTGCTTTTTTTTTCACTTAATATGACACCACTGTACTAGTCTTAATCTGTTACAGGGTATATAGAATCCATTTTCAGGTAGGTTGGTTTTACCTATTAAAGAGTTTTATATGATACCCTTAAAAGCACAAAATCAATGGAAGTGAATAAGGCATTTCACAATATCCTTCCATGACTAAAAAGTGCAAATAAGATTTTTAAAGTGGAACATTCTGATATTTTAAAAGGCTGGAGACCATGACAAATGCCAATAAATATGCAAAGTGAGTGAAGAGGGCCATCATTCATCCAAAAGATGGTTTGGTGTTTGCCTTCCAGATTTAACTCTACTGTCTTGTGAATTTCCTTTTTTTTCTTTTTTCTTTGCAGAATGAGATGAAGAGATGAGTGAAAAGGAAGAAGGCTGAGTGAATGAGAGCTTCTTCTTCTTTTAAAAAAGATATGTTTCCTGGAGCCTTTCTGCCTTTTTCTTTTTTCTTTTTTTTT
>NW_015387950.1:65833-67854 GCF_001527695.2 Protobothrops mucrosquamatus | reverse complement strand
AAATGAAAGAAGAAGAACAGAGTCACAGAATATAAGGGTTGGATCACAAGGTTATCTAGTCCAACCCCCTCCTCAATCCAGGAATTCACTACTACAACGATGGGAGGTAGAATGGGAAAACAGCAATAGCACTTAGACTTATATACCACCTCACAGTTCTTTGCAGCACTCTCTGGGCGTTTTATAATGTAAACATATTGCTTGCAACAATCTGGATCCTAATTTCACTGACCTCGGAAAGATGGAAGGCTGAGTCAACCTGGAGCCCATCAGGATCAAACTCCTGGCTGTGGGCAGAGTTTGCCTGCAATACTGCATTCTAACCATGGCAACACCAGGGCTCCTAATAACAAATAGCATGAAAGACTTGTCCTGCCTTTAATAACTTGGCCAGAAAACAAGATCTAGGTGGAATGAGTACTGTACCAATAGGCTCTCCCATCTAGTTCCGTGTCTGCTTTGTTTGAAAGTCAGTTGGTGGATTGGACTCTACAGATGTGAACTCTCTCAAGCCCCATGGTTAGCACCTTTAAAAGGCTTTGCAATACAGTCTCTAGTTGCATCTAATCTAATTATACAATCAAGAAAGAAAACATGAGATTCTCCTTAATACATACATACTACCCTCTGTGGAGAAGGTCCCAAGAGGATTGTCCCGTAACCTTCCTTCTCATCCTGCTGCAGAGAGGTCACTATTCTTACTGCTTCCTGTCCTGGCATTTTGGCTTAGACAATATGGAAAACAAAAAGTAGGTCTTTTCAGAAAAGTTTGAGAATGGATGCTCCTTATTTATGTCTGCATTTCTATACGTGGCAAATGGGGTGGTTCTGCCCATGGCTAGCTATATGGTTTCTATCATGCTTTGAAAAAAAGGAAAAGAAAAAGATAATGGAATTATAGAGACATCATGACAAGAGCACATTTGAAAATAATATTTGTGGGTCTTAGGAGTAAAGAAATGATGTTACGTTCTGCATTTGACTCGACTTCTTTGAATGTTTGTAGTAACTCTGATTTAAGTTTTTGTTTGGTAAACTCTGCAGTCCTATATTTGTTTGTACTTCACAATTTGCAGTAATTCTTTTGCCACAACAAAAATGTTCTGATCCATAAGAATGCAACAATCCAAAATTTATACTCTTAGAATTGCCATAGTCAGCATCCTCCCTTGGCCAAGAAACAGAGGGAGCCAGCATTGTCTGAAAACATTTTCCATAGTCATGTGGCCAGCATGGCTATATACCAAAGACGTGTGGAGTGTTGTTATCTTCCCACCAAAGTGGTACCTATTAATCTACTTGCATTTTCATGCTTTCAAACTGTTAGGTAGACAGGAGCTGGGGCAAGGAATGGGAGCTCACCCCTGTGCCCTAGTTGGACACAACTGGACAGGAAACTTTTACCTTTATTTTTAGTCTGCATCCTAACAATTAAAATTGTAAACAATATAAAATTACAATAATAATAAATAGCACAACTGAAGTGCAAATCATAAATGGTACAGAACAAACTGACAATTTAAAAATTGTGATAAAAAATCTTCAGAAGAGAGGTTCTCCAGAACATCTCAAACAACGAATCAACGAACATCAAACAACGAATCAACGAACACCTAGAGGCAAACAAAGTCATTACTAAAAGCCAACATGGGTTTGTCAAAAATAGATCATGCCAGACAAATCTTATTGCATTCTTTGACAAAGTGACAAAATTAGTGGATGAGAGGAATGCTGTGGATATAATTTACTTGGACTTCAGTAAGGCATTTGATAAAGTACATCACAACCTACTACTTGACAAGATAGAAAAATGTGGGGTAGGCAGCATCACCACCAGATGGATCCATAGCTGGCTGACCGGCCGTACTCAGCGAGTGGTCCTCAATGGAACCACATCTACATGGAGGGAAGTGTGTAGTGGGGTGCCCCAAGGCTCTGTTCTGGGCCCAGTGCTCTTCAACATCTTCATCAACGATTTGGATGAGGGGATAGATGGGGAACTCATCAAATTTGCAGACGAC
>NW_015387950.1:17205-64879 GCF_001527695.2 Protobothrops mucrosquamatus | reverse complement strand
GAAGAGACTGGACAGCCATTTGTCCGAAATGGTATAGGGTTTCCTGCCTGAGCAGGGGGTTGGACTAGATGACCTTCAAGGTCCCTTCCAACTTTACTATTATTATTATTATTATTATTATTATTATTATTATTATTATTATTATTATTATTATTATTATTATTATTATTATTATTATTATTATTATTATTATTATTATCTTGAGCAGCTTCTGAGACAATAAAGGGGTGGTGCAAGCCTTAATTTCTCAAGAGGAGGCTATTTCATAAAGCTGGAGTAGTGACTGAGAAACAGTACTGTACCTCATGACCTCCATTCCCCTCATCTCCATTCATCTTTCAAAGATGCTAACCATGAGGCTTGAAGGAGTCTAATCCACCAACTGACTTTTAACCATATTAATTTTCTATAGAGCAAAAGTAGACATGCAACTGAATGGGAGAGCCTATTGGTGCAGTGCTCACTCTGCCTAGATCTTGTTTTCTAGCTAAGTTATTAAAGGCAGGACAAGTCTTCCATGTTGTCTGTTATTAGGAGCACTGGTGGCACAATGAGGATATAACCAGAACATTTTCCTGGGAAGAAAGTTCTGCACAAGCTGACTCTAGTAAATCCTGAATGCGGAGTCAAAGTAGACTTCAGAGGTTAAAACCAGAACACTGAGCGGCATCTTGGAAGCCTTTTTAGCATAAATGAGGCAATTGCAGATTCCGGAAAATATTTGCTAGATCGCCAAAGATCTATTTGCACCACTACTTGTTTGTAAGATCCTTCTATGGCTTGGCTTATAAGGGCCTCTAAGAGCTGCCAATGGTTACTCAGATTATAATTACTTCTCCTTCGTAGGTTAAACTCTCCATCATATTAAAGAAGGTAATAGTGAGATCCTTACTTTAAAAACCAACATTAGATCCAGCTGATTTAAATAATTGTTCAGTAATGTTTAATATTCCAAATGTTCTCAGACTGTTGTAGAGCTGTTGCAGCTCCAGCATGAGTTTGTTTCTTTTTATTCTGGATTTAGACCTAAATTTATCACAGAGATGGCTACAATGATCTTTACTGATAAATATGAAACGTGTCTTAATTGATACTCCTAAAACACTCAGTACCTTCAGTACTCTTGACTACTGTTTCTTATTGGAGTTCTTCAGTGATCTAGGAATTGGAGGAGGGGCTTTGATATCTGGCTTATTTCTACCTTTCTGGACACTACCAGAAAACTGACAATGAAAGGTTTTTGGTTGACCCTCGGAACTGTCCATCAAGGAATCCAGCAAGGTTCCATGTTATCTATATATTATTTAATGTCTATATGAAGTTTCTGGGAAGACCACTCACTGGCTTGGAGCTATCATCGATATGTTGATGATACTAAGATGTACTTCATTCTACAATTTCAGGATTGGCTATCTATGGGTAATTAAATATAGAAAAATAAGCTGAAGCTGAATTTGGATAAGATGGAAAGCCGTTGCTATTTCTGAGGGCTCAACTTTGAATTATAGGTTTCAGGCTTATAGTCTGATGGTCCTCCTAGGTCTAGTGTTGCCATTGGGCAGTCAGATGACATAGGTGGCAAGGAAAGGTTGGGTTTTTTTTTTTATTCAGATGATTAAAACTGGTTGGTTTCTACCTGAAGGAAAGAGACCTAGGTTTGGTGATTCAGGATTGAACTATTGCATGCAGTACTTTTTTTCTAAAAAAAAAAAAAAAAGGTGCCGGAACTCACACATGTCATACAACCCGCCTTGCCTACCCTACAAGGTTCCATCCAAAAAAGGTGCCGGAACTCCGTTCTGGGCGTTCTATGAGAAAAAAAGCCCTAATTGCATGTATCCCTAATCTGAAGATGTCCACAAATTGCAGCTGTCCCAGAAATTGGGGAAAAAGTGAAAAATTGGGCCTCTTGGAGTCTGACATCATCCCTTGTGATGGAACAGTTTCACTCCTGCCAATTGACTTATGAGCCAAATATAGATGGTCACAAAGGTCCATAAAACATTGTATAGTTTAGGTCTAATCTATTGTCCAGAATCTTTGCTCCCATACAGTTTGTCCCATATTTCTCAATCATTAGTGGGGCAGATCATACAAGAGAGCCATTTGATTGTTGCTGTTGTTGTTGTTATTTAGGTTTACATCCACCCATTCTAGTGACCAATTCAACCTTCTCTGTAGAGAAATAAATTGCTAGTGATAGTGTAGCAAATCTATTCTTTACCCTAATTTAGGAAAGACATTGAAACAAATATACTTTCTCAAAACTTTTCATGTCACTGTTTAAGCTATTATGTTTCACTGATATTAAGGGATTTTTTTAGGAAGCTTTAACTGTATCTTGGAGCAGACAGCATATAGCATTTATAAATATACAAATAATGGGTTATAGCTGTACATATAAATGCACATGTAAAACCCACCCAATTCATATAGGAAGACCTTGACCTACAACCACAATTGAGACCAAATGTTCTGTTGTTAAGTGAGACATTTGTTAAGTGAGTTTTGCCCCATTTTATGATCTTTCTTGCCACAGTTGTTAAGTGAATCACTGCAGTCGTTAAGTTAATAATGCAGTTGTTCAGTGAATCTAGCTTCCCCAACTGATTTTGCTTGTCAGAATATCACAAAAGGTGATTGTATGATCCCGGGACACTGTGACCATCATAAATATGAGTCAGTTGCCAAGTGTCTGAATTTTGATCACGTGACCATGGGGATGTTGCAACAGTCAAAAAATGGTCATAAATCCTTTTTTTCAGTGCCGTTGTAACTTTGAAAGATCACTAAATGAACTGTTGTAAGTCAAGGACTGCCTGTACTCTTAAATAAGAAAATACAAAGAGAATAGCTTTTCTTTTATAAAGGATTATCATTGTATGGATCAAAACCAGTTACCTAAAAAAAAAAGATGGCCAAGATCTGATCTACTGAAAATTCTGGAATCTCAGCTAATTTTTGCCATGATAGTTGGGACTAACAGAAGCTGGAATTTAACCATGTCTGGAGAGTGATGAGAGATCCCTGTAGAGCAGGGGTGTCAAACTGATGGCCCGCAGGCTGGATGCGTCTGGTCACGCCCACCCCGGCTCCGCAAAGGTAAAAAAGTCACGATACGTCACGTGACGTGATTGAGTTTGACACCCATGCTGTAGAGTATGGTGAGATGTCTGCTCATGATAGTTAAGGCAGTGATTATCAATCCTGAGGGAGAGAATGGACTTTAAATCAGTTAGATGCAGTGGGCCAATATATCTAAATATGGAAAGTTCATTCCAGTTAACCTGGTGACTTTTTAAATTAATATTAGTTATACAAAAATGTTCTAAGTAAGTTTTGAGGCCATGAAATATTAGCCGGTCAACCTAATACTAACCATGTCAGCCATAAGGGGGGGAAAAAAGAAATAAATGTGTGAAAAAGTAGGTTGTTGTAGGAAAACAAAATGGAGATCTTGAAGTTTCTTTCTCATTCTCTCAGTTTTCTTACGTATTTATGGAAGTGATTTGCTCCTCTAAGTTATTTTGGTAGTTATTTTAATTGTTTCTTGTTAGTTAAATGCCAAATCATATCTTATTGTGGAGCACTTAGCTATAGACCACTGTAGAGTTCATTGTAAACATGTTTTACTGTTAATTTGTAATGCAAATGCTAATAATAATAAGAAAATAATACTGGATTGGCTTTAGCGCCTTGGAAATAAGATCAACATTTTTCACGATCCTGTTTAAGAGGCAGCCCTCAGTGAACTAAAATTCATTAACTTTTCTTTCTTAAGTAACCAATGCAATTAGTTTTTAATGTTCTTCTGTGCCAGTGGAAGAAAATAAATCCATAGCAGTTAAACAGAGATGGAAACATCTCTCTCTCTCTCTGTCTCTGTCTCTNCTCTCTCTCTCTCTCTCTCTCTCTCTCTCTCTCTCTCTCTCTCTCTCTCTCTCTCTCTCTCTCTCTCTCTCTCTCTCTTATATCTTCTGGTTACATTTGCCTTATCTTTAGATATCGTTTTATCTCATACTCTAATGGCCAATTCAGTAAAATAATTAAAACTTTATTTATACATCTTTCACACAGATAATATAGATCTAACCATTACAGCCTTTCAATTTATTCAAAAGCCGAATCCTTCCAGAGCTTGTTGGCAACAAAATGAATTCAAGGACAAAGCTTCTTCTCTGTTTCCCTTCTACCTCACAGCCAATCAAGTAAAAATTCTCATATCAAGGCATTATTGGGACAACAGTACATATCTTGAGGGTCAAGAGATAACTTGTTCTCAGCACATTAAGACCGGCTGCTTTGGAAAACATAAGCAGCAGCTGTGTGTGTGTGTGGGGTTAACTTTGATCCAAGGAACAATTATTGTCAGTTTAATCCGCCCGTAAAGAGGACAGGCCCGTTTTTTGCTTTGGGATCTACTGCGTTACGAGAGGTCTATTGCTTCCCCCACCCCTGCCTTGCTGATGTGACAGACTCAGTGTTATAAAAATGTTGGTGTACGTTCCATCAACTTGATTGTAATTTCTGTTTTCTCTTAGATCGCCCCATTCTCTTCCCGGTCGTGGTTGCTTGAATATGTAATAGGTACCTCCACCTGGGTGATGGGCACTTCCCGTGACTCCTTGGGAGTACCTGACAACCGCACAGCTCCAATTTTTAATAGACTCAGAGTAGTTTTCTCTCAGAGAAGCCTTAAAAACTCCCCAAGGAGAGATCATCAAGCGGAATGGTCCCTGGTGCAGGATTTATTAGCAAGCAGGATAGGGAGGTTGATTAGCCAGCGTGGCTGAACAGACATGCTGTCAGGCAGGCCTCTTAATCCAATCAGTTACCTGTCACAGGGAGAGCTGTCTAGAGTCCCAAGAGCGGTGCATCCCTTGCACACCGCGCCCCACAGTTCCGTACCTAACAAGGAGCGTTCTCCTTGCTGCCCATGGAAAGTTTCTTCCCAATAGAAGAAAAAGGTGATATGCTTTCCATAGGAGCCATGGCAACATGGGCTGGCTTAAAACAGCTTTACATTCCGAATTGCACCACCATCCTGAATCTGTGGGAACAGGCTGAGGACAGAAAAAAGCCACACTTTCAGTTTTTTAATTAGTTTGGCACCAAGACAGGATAAGTGTGTGTGTGTGTGTGTGACATGATAGCAGTATTCCAGTGTTTGAGGAGCTGTCATAAAGAAGAGGGGGTCAACTTATTTTCCAAAGCATCAGAGGGCAGGACAAGAAACAACGAATGGAAACTAATCAAGGAGAGAAGCAACCTGGAATTAAGGAGAAACTTCCTAATAGTGAGAACAATTAACCAGTGGAACAGCTTGCCTCCAGAAGTTGTAGGAGCTTCATCACTGAAGGTTTTTAAGAAGAGACTGGACAGCCACTTGTCTGAAATGGTATAGGGCAGGGATAGGCAACCTTGGCTCTTTTATGATTCGTGGACTTCAACTCCCAGAATTCCTGAGCCAGCATGGCTGGCTCAGAAATTCTGGGAGTTGAAGTCCACGAGTCATAAAAGAGCCAAGGTTGCCTACCCCTGGATAGGATCTCCTGTTTGAGCAGGAGGTTGGACTAGATTTAACAGGGCTTTTCAACCAGTGGTACAGGTACCACCTGTGGTACATTGGCACCTGGCAGGTGGTGCGCGACCATCCTAGAAAAGTGGTAGTGGGGGAGGGGAATGAGCTGAACCGGTGGCAGCACCGCACAAGCCTGAGTGAGAGATGGCTGGAGCTGCAGGGCTGTCAGGGCTCAGTGGAAGCGCCAGGATCAGCGCTAGGCTCCAGCTGGAGCTCGTCACTGATCCTGGTGCTTCTGCTGAGCCCTGAAGAAGCACCAATCAGCTGGAATAATAATAATAATAATAGTAGTAAAGTTGGAAGGGACCTTGAAGGTCATCTAGTCCAACCCCCTGCTTAGGCAGGAAACCCTATGTTGCAGCATCTCCAGGGTCTTGTGATTTACATTCAGATACTTGGCAACTGATTCATATTTATGATGGTCACAGTGTCCCAGAGTCAATTGAAGTGACCAAAATCTGCTGCAACCACCAAGCAGACAAGGGGAATAAAAACCAAACACCCCCCACCCCACCCCCGCTGCCAATCCTCAATAGAAATGCTTACAACAATGAAAACCTCGGACAGGAGGAAGAGTGCCACTGGGTGGGCAGGCAGGTGTCTTGCTCGGTTGTGGCTTGGGGGGCACTTTTTTCAGTGCCATTGTAACTTCGAACAGTCACTAAGCGAACTGTTGTAAGTCGAGGACTATCTGTACTTTATCACTTTTTTCCTTTTTTTTTTTTTTTTTGGGTCATCAGGTTTTTGACACCTTGCTAGGCGACTGGTGGTACTCAGATATTGCCATATCCTAAAAGTGGTACAATGGGTGAAAAGGTTGAAAAGTCCTGGACTAGAAGACCTCCAAGGTCCCTTCCAGCTCTATTCTGTTCTGATATTCTGACAAGATAGTAGGACAAGTAGATAAGGAGTCCTAAGATTGGGTGGTAGGAATAAGATTGCAAGCCGTAAGGCCCTTCTTGCATTGCCTATTGGTGTTTTCCTTGATGAGAAGAACCTCAACAAATAATGCCATAAATAACCACAGAAGGTCCACTTCTGTTCTAGATTTCCCTCTCCTCTCTTTTGACACCGAATTTGAATTACTAAATGCAGAAATGCAGAATGGGGCTTATCTTTTGTATCTTCCAGCCTGCAAACTGTGTTGAATCACAGCGCTTAGAAGCTGCTTCAAGTACGAGCAGTGATGAAGGATGCTTGAGGCTAAACTTCAGCAATATCCGAATGTCCTATCCTTGTTTGACTGTGTCTTGGATAATGGTGCTGACTCTGTTTACACATGGAAGAAATGTTGACATGAAGAAAATCAGCTCACTAGAAAATATTAAAGCTGAAAGACTGGAAATCTAGTTGGTATTATTATTAATTTTAACACTGAAAAAAAGGTTCTTTTATATTGCTTTTTTGGGGGGGTGTATTTTCTATTGGCTGTTTTGAGGGTTTGATTGAATGTAGAGACAGAATATAAATGGAAAAACATAGAGCAATCATCTACACACCTCCCATGCCTCTAGGCAAATTTGTATTCGGAATCAGAAGGACCAAAATTATAACATCCTTTTCAGGGGGGTGGGGTGTGTTAAAATTTAATCCATGCTCTGAAAATATTTTGTTCTGACTACTAGGGCTCTTTTTCAGACTTTTTTGTTTTTCAACCCAACCTGCTGTATATCTTCCAGGAAGCTGTTATTGCAATTATTCATGCCCTTCCAAAGATGCATAACTATTCCTCAAATCCTTGCTATTGCTTCCCATCACTGACACAAAATTCCTGCAACCAGTGGAGGGAAAGGTTATTTGTTTATTTCCAAAAGCTTCAATCACTGGAACTGTAAGGAATTAATGTTTGGGGAAAACAGATGGCATCTTCTTTCCCTTCAGCTTGGAAAGAAGAAAGTTCACGATGTTTTTCTTAAGGTGGCTAACTGTAATGAAAGGCTGTGGACTTTAATTTTGTTTTTCATCTTCAAATGCTCCATTAAAAGAGCATAAATTTTATGCTTTTCCCTGTGATTCTATGTGAGTGTTCCAATTGAATTTATTGTTTTCAAACTCAAATCCAGAAATAATAGGTGACAATAGATAGAGAGATAGAGGTAATCCTTGATTTATAACCACGTTTGGGACTGGAACTTCTGTTGCTAAGCAATGCAGTCATTAAGTGAGTTGCAACCAATTTTGTGATCTTTCCTGCAATCATCATTAAGTGAATCACTAAGGTTGTTAAGTGACTCACATGGTTGTTAATTGAATCCAGCTTCTCCCATTGACTTTGCTTTTCAGAAGCCCCCTGGAAAAGGTCACAGATGATGATTGCATCACCCTGGGATGCTGCAACTGTTATAAATGCATGCCAATTGCCCAAATTTTGAACTTGTGACTGTGGGGATACTGCAACCATCGTAAATGTGAGAACTGGCCATAAGTAATTTTTTTCAGCATCATCTTAACTTTAAATGTTGTTAAACAAATAGTTGTAAGTCAATGGTGATAGATAGATAAATAGATAGATAGATAGATAGATAGATAGATAGATAGATAGATAGATAGATAGATAGATAAAGACAGACAGACAGACAGAATCAGAAAATAAAACATGTACCTATCT
Source organism: Protobothrops mucrosquamatus (assembly GCF_001527695.2). Classification (NCBI taxonomy): domain Eukaryota; kingdom Metazoa; phylum Chordata; class Lepidosauria; order Squamata; family Viperidae; genus Protobothrops; species Protobothrops mucrosquamatus. Next base: position 56,690 of record NW_015387950.1, on the reverse strand, counting down.
TGACTAGAATAAGCAGTTTCCCTACATTCCTTTAATTATACCTCTGAAATAAATTTGTTCCACAATTCTTAAAGTTTGGGATCATTGAAATTTGATTTCAATGGAACATTTAAGGGTTTTTAAAAGAAATCTGTTACTGATAAAACCCAAAGACTATTTAACCCAAAACAGATAATTCTTTTAAAATACATTGCATTCTACGCTGACAATATTCTATGTTATATTATATTATGCAATGATAATTGTCAACTTCCACATCCAGTATAACTCTGACTTTAAATGCTGTTTGTTTTCTTCTCTGCATTTTTATTCTGATGTTCGGTACCTGTATATTTTAACCTGCATTTTTTATGCTTCTGTTTGCTCCTCACTAGCTCCCTTAATCCTAAAGATACTCTTTATCTCCTCAGTTGTTCCTCCCTTTCCCAATTCCAACAAGGTTTCTCAATCTTCATGTTTCTTCTAGTGCAGAAAAGCACTACTTAAGGTTGCAGAGGTATAGGAGCTTTGGATGTGCCCCCCCTAGCTATAGTAAACTTCTACCAAATTGTAATTTAATTAACCTTAATATGACACTGCCATATGGGGAAATTACTAAATCTTGTGATGGATAATCATATAAAATGTATTTAGTGTCATGTCATTGTTATGGGAGTGGGCACGATGGCTCAGCAGTTAAAGATCCTGAGTTTGTCAGCTGGAGAGCTGACAGCCCGGTTTTGAGACCCGAGCTTCGAGAAATGGGGTGAGCTCCTATTACTTGCCCCAGCTCCTGCCCAGCTAGCAGTTTGTAAGCATACAAATGCAAGTAGATTAATGATCATGGAAAATGCCTTCAGACAATGCTGGTTCCCTCAGCCAAGAAACAGAGATGAGCACCTGTACCATAGAGTGGGACATGACTGGACAGGGGAAACCTTTACTTTTTACTGTACATTGTTACTGAATTAAACTTCATTCTTCTCCTGGGCTCCCCTATTTGTTTTCCCCCCTCTTCCTATTCACTTTGGGGCATGGGATTGCAATAGATCCTGCATTAGCTAAGGGGAAGTTCAGATTTTGAAAGCGTTGCCCATCCTTGCTGATGGCTACTATTCAGAATTTAAATTTGCAGTGAAATAGAGCCGTAGTGATAACAATGGAATGAATGGGAAACCCAACCAAGCACCTCACCTGTAAGAAATCCACTGTGATCTTCACCCCCCACCATATCAACAACCTTTCCCCTCTCAATTTACAGATTTTCCTGTATATCTAGCTAGCTGATCTTCTAAATGCAACATCCCTGGAACTGTTGTTTCAGCAACCGCTTGGTTGAGACAATTCACTCTACCTCTTGACGTGTTGACATGTTGGTCTGGACTTTCTTGTGATCTACTGATTCTACTGTGCTTCTCTCTTCAGTTTTGTCTGTCTCTGGAAGCTTTCAGCTCAACATGGACACATTGGATCATACATAGTTGCCACAAACAAAGCAACCAATTAAGAAGCAGGTAATGAAGATGATTTGAATGTACTCCAAAAGTTTGATATTAAGCAGTTGTATCCTTTTCCAGGATATTTCTTAGGTAGAGAATGTATCAGCCTTTGCAAGATAACTGTCCAGTGTTATTTGATTTTTTTTTAACCTGTCTTGAATGAAAGATAGTGTAATTTAACTTCAATAGGAGAATTGTTTTAACTGCATCTGTAGGTCTGCTAGAATTGTTTTTATAGCAGGTTTTAAATAAGCAAGTTTGAGATAGACAACAAGACGAAATTGCCTGTTGAGATATTTGATTCCAATATAAACCTCTTCAAGCTTGCAACCCATACGTTTAACTTAATTAAAGTAAAGCAAAGTACTATATTTCCAGCCACTTGATTTTCTATCATTTTGGGGATTTTCTTTTCTCCAGAAGCTTGAATCTGCAGTTTTGGATTCCCCATTTTTTAAAAAAACAAAAACAAAAAAACAAATATTGAATTGTTGTTGAAGATTATGTAAAGTGCTCTACTTCCCTATTTTGTCAGGAGTGCTTACAAAAGTAAAAACTTTTGATTTGTTGCATGTGAGCAAGAGTGGAACAAAAATTCCAGTTTCCAGCTGTTTTAGTTTCAGTCCTGCAAAGCAGCTATTTTCTTCTTCTTCTGAATCTCTTCCAAGATACTTCAGGAGAAAGACAAAAAGAATAATAGCTTTGAACACCTGCAGCAACTTATTTTTTGCCTGCTGGGAATGTTGAAGCTTGTAGTCCCTGTCCTGTTTTTAGTGGGAAATGAAACTTCAGTAGGCAGGTGCAAGGCAATGTATTTTTTTTTCCCCCTAGCTGGCTGATATTTCAGTGCCAACTTCTGTCGTGGATGCTGCTTCTTGGAGGAAGAATCACACTGTGATTTCAACCAATCAGGAATTGCGTAATGGTTGAGTTGATGTCATGGGACGCACAGAAAATCAGAATGGGTTTCATGATAATGTCACCAAAGGGCAAATGGGGGCAAATAGGCCAGAGAAGGTACTGAATATTCTTTAAAATGTGGGTATTTTTAGCTTAGTCCTATTTATAATAGATATTTTATTAATGCCTTGGCACAACTCCTTATTGTTCTACCTATACATTTATCACTCTCAGTCCTTCTCTGTAATGATTTTTTAATATTCCACGAAGGGGAATAGGTTAATTAGTCACCACCCTGGTTCTACCTTCACTATATAGCAGCCATCATATTAGGTCAGGACACAATATAGCAAAAAGTAAAAATGGCTAGTTCAATGCACAGTTCTATTAATTAATTCCAATGGTTTTTTTCCCCAGTTTTATGAATTCAGTCTTATATGTTAGTTTAAGGATTGGGGAGCACTAATATGCTAATTAAACCAGAATTAGAAGAAACAGTGAATGTAGAACCAAGGATTATGATGTAAATAGCAAAATAGCAGGGAGAAAGCTTTCCAATTGTATTGGATCTGGGTTTGGATCCATAGAAGATCCATAGGAGAATGATCATTTATGGGATGCCTCTATAGGGCTTTAGCCAATTGTGTTCTGAATCAAGATATATACAAAGCTCAGTCTCAAGTCTGATAACCTGAAGTTCCAATTGGCTATGACAGTGGTGGCGAACCTATGGCACATGTGCCAGAGGCGGCACTCAGAGCCCTCTCTGTGGGCACTTCTCTGAACTGCTGGTGGTGGGCTGTGGAGCCCCAGAATGCGCCGGTCGAGGGGCTGGCAGGCTGTGGCTGCTGACGGATACTGTCGGCCTCCATGTGCTCACTGGCCTCTGTGTGCGGGGGCCGATGGTGTCAGGCAGTAGCTGCCCCAGCCCCTGCCTTGCCTTGCCCTGAGATAATGGCACCCCCACCCTGCCTCACCTCACCTCGCAGGACAAGCCTCCTACCCACCACCCCACCTGCCAGAGACCCCCTGAATCTCCTCCAACCCTGCCCGGCCCCCACGGGCGTCCCTCCCCACAAGCAACATTGAGGTGACCACGCCCACCATGGCCACACCCACCCAATCTGCCATGACCACCACAGCCATGCCCACCCAGTGGGCCATGCCCACCTGGCACCCGGCAATAAATAAGTGGGTTTTGGGTTGCAGTTTGGGCACTCGGTCTCTAAAAGGTTCGCCATCACTGGGCTATGAGGTTGATGGGACAATCTACAGGGGAAAGGGAAATCAGCTCAAAATTACAGTACATGTCATGGTGGAAAGTGAGGGAAGAATAGATCCAATGATTTATATAATTATCCTGAGATCAGAATGACTCTTGCCACCTGGTCATGATTGCTAGTCCAATCAAGGCATCTGGTGTGTGTGTGTGGGGGGGGGACAAATTAATGGAGGCAGAATCTTTTAGGCAGGATCAGCCAATGTGGGTCTATCTAAAGCAGGGGTAATTACCAACCTAAGTGGCATTATGTCAGTCCCACTAGGTCAGGGGTAGGCAACCTTGGCTCTTTTATGACTCGTGGACTTCAACTCCCAGAATTCCTCAGCCCCAGCGTGCCTGGCTGAGGGATTCTGGGAGTTGAAGTCCACATGTCATAAAAAGGCCAAGTTTGAAGACCCCTGCTCTAAAGAAAGCAAGAAAGGACAGGGTTAAGGACAGGCTTCACTTAAATTATGTATACAAAGAATTATGAGGCAATTTGATAAATCGGTCGTTTGCCAAGACAGGAAGATGAAAACAAAAAAGCTAGAACAGTGACTGAAACAAATTGTGCTGGAATCAGCCACATGATTTGGTCTAGTTTCAGAAGCACTGAGTCATATCTCTAAAGATAATGGAGAGAGTTCAGAAGACGCTTTGGAAAACAAATGCCAGCTGTCCTCTTCCAGTCCACTTCTATTTTCTAGAGAGAATACAAGTGCATCTTCAGGAAAGCAAATAAGAAAGCAGGTGCTGCAATGACATGACACAAGTTCTGTCCCTTTTCATATGCACCGTGACATTGCAGGCCTCTAGGAAAGAGGCAGAGTTTTCCTTGTTTTGTCATTTTGGTACAGTAGTGGATCCTGCAGCTACTTCTTTTACAATCATATGATGAAGATGGCTTGTGGATTACAACTTGGACAACTAGACAGAACTCCCCTAGAGAAAGTATGCTGCACAGAAGAGGAAGATATACTTCTGAAAAGGGATGGACTTTTTTTAATTACAGCGTGGGCATCAAACTCGCAACAACACGTGACGTGTCGCCACGTATCGCAACTTTTTTGCCATTGCCGGCAATGGGGTGGGCGCGGTTTCGCTATGATGCATCCAGCCCACAGGCCGGCAGTTTGACACCCCCTGATCTACAGGATGAGTCATCCCAGAAAAAATGACAGTCTGCATTTCAGCATCATAGGTAAGATCTCACAAATGAATCTGATTAAACAACTTTGGACGGCTTGGGACCAATTATTTGTACATCTTATACTTACACAATTTTATATTTCTCCTTGTCCAGAAATATCCAACAACTAGCGTGGGTATGTATACTCAGTCCAGTTCCAATTCTGAACTGTTCTTTTCTGAAAAGTTTCTGTCCCAAGCAATTCCAAGAGAATGGATAAATCTACTTATCATGCGAGAACATTATTTTGCATTTAGGTAACAGAGGCTAAGAGAATGTCATCAGGCAAAAACTGTTCAGCAGGATTTTCTGCAACTGGTTCCCTAGCAAGTAATGACCATATCGCTATGCCACAGACAGTCTCAAAGTCTACTTGAGTTAATGGTATTAAAAGCTGCTGATATCCCTAATTGCTTTAAAACCATGTACTGTATATGACCAAGACATGTCAAAGTTGATGGGCAGGTCTCTCTGCTCTCTCTGCCATCTCCTTTCAGATATTTGGGACACAGCTAATTTTCATCTAGAATATTATTTATTCTAAACTAGTCTGAGCTTAGTGCAGGGGTACCTTATGCCATATGCCCCTCTCTGATATTATGATGAAATGCCAGTTTGAGCCAGGCAGTTTTTACTGCCCCCTCCCTCCTCCCAGTCAAAAATAAGGACGGGAATGGGAAACTTTGGAGAGAAAAATGCTTGAATTTCCACTTTTAACGGTCCCTCTCTATGTCCAAAATTACATTATTGGATTTCAGCCATTTTGTCACCCCAAATCAGTCACTTGGTAGCATTTTGTAGCTTTTAAAAAGGGTGGAAATATGAAGAGTTAGCCTTTTGAATGCTTCTTTCTCTCCTTGAAAAATGGGAGCCCACCTGCCCTTCCTGTGACCTTGCCAATTTTACTCCACACAGTTGAGAAAGCAGCCTGATCTTGGAGAAATTCTTGATGTAGTGCAATGGAAGTGCAACTGTCGATCAGAAATAGTGTGACACTGGCACCTGAACTGCAAAAATAACAAGTCAACGTATCATTTCAGGTCACAGGTCTACACTGTAGTTATTTGATTCCTTTTTAATTTGAAGGATTTTTCTATTTACAAGGAACAGCCTTCTAGTCATCATTGATCATTTGAACTGCTACAGTCCATAATGGTTTTTCAAACTTCTACCTGCCGTGTTAAAAAAAAGCAAGCTCCAAATTCAAGGGCAATAGCTGGTAGTGGGTAGATTCTGGGCAGCAAATGCTATCCCAGAGAGATGATTAGGAACCTATCATCTCCTGCTTCTTCCAATATAAATCCCAGGGCTTTCTTCAGTCAAAAGCAAGGCAGCAATTCACCTGAGTAGATTTCCTGTCCATAATATTGTACTCTATTGCTCTACTTGTCGCAGCTTTGCTGCAGCTCAATTGAGTGTAGTACTTGTTCACCTGAGGACGCCATATATAAATAAGCTTTCACTTTTAATCCAGCAACAGATATACATATTGAATGGTGACATGCAGAACATGAATGTAATAGAACCACCACTGTGTCATCAATATTAGTTTCTGATGGTAGATGTTGCTTGGATATGTTGTCCATGTTTCGGTATTGGTTTGTTATATAGTAGCACCAGTTTCCATTACAGAGGTGGCATGGAAGGGTTTATTAAGTTCAGGAATTACTGTATAATGAAAGTGTCACCATAAATAAGGGATCTTAATCATGGTGGTGGTCCCAAATCTGTGTAATGTATTTAGGTATCCAAGATCATGCAAGAATGCCTGCACTCAATAACAGCCAAGACATATGTACAATTCATAGCATAGAACACTCCGGTGTAATAATGGAGGGTGGAAATCCCAATTATTAAGTATTGATCTATTGTCTGCTTTGCTGAAAGCAGGAGAGCTGAAGGCTAGGAAAAAAATACAAACAAACAGAAATAACAATTAGCACATATCATCCATCAATGTGAACATACTTAAAATGTGGAAGTTTGTGTGTGATCATCTCATGAGGAAAAAAGAAGGAATGAAGAGAAAGAAATGGCTAGTAGGCCTATGCTAATAGTTATCCCATAAAAAACAATCGGGTAGGAATAGACTAGAACAGAACAGAACAGAACAGAACAGAACAGAACAGAACAGAACAGAACAGAATAGAATAGAATAGAATAGAATAGAATAGAATAGAATAGAATAGAATCTGGAAGGTACCTTGGAGGTCTTCTAGTCCAGCCCCCTGCTCAAGCAGGAAAACCTATACCATCTCAGACAAGTGACTGTCTAGCCTCTTTTTAAAAATCTCCAGTGATGGAGCGCATCCTAGGAGGATGTGCTAAAGAAGTTGACGTCACTCCAAACAATAAATACTCAAGAAAAGCTTATAGTCTGAGCCTTTATAATAAGAGAAAATTATATTCTGTCCAATGAATCATCTCATTACTGTTTCTCTTGACTAATTTCAGCTGTTACTACTGCTCTGGTAACTAGCTGAGTGATATGAGAATTAAATCTCAGCAGTCAGAGTGTCTTATCTCAATTTGAATATCAAAAAATTAACACCTTCATGGTTACAGAGAGAATTAATGACCAGATAATTCCTTGACAACTAACTTGTCTCTTTTTTCCCAACATAATAATGTATAGTCCAACCTTAAATGAAGATCTAAGTGGGTTGAGAGAAAAGTGCTAGTGGTAGAGGAAAAGAAAAAAAAGGAAAAAAAGAAGAATAGAACTATATAGTTTTCTTTTGAGGTATTGATTGAGAAGTGGCAAATCAAGGTTGAATTTTGTATTGTTTTAAAATAGAACAAGATCTATTAATTTAATTAATCTCTATTTTAGATGCAAATAATATAGAAATTTGTATGAAAATCACATTAAGTCTTGGGTAGGCTGGTAGACTCATTTAGGAGAAGGTTAGGGCTGCTGTCCATGATTTTTCTAATTTCTAATTAGATTTTTTCTAATCTTCCCTCTCCATTTTTGACTGGGGAATGAATTGTGGATTATTTTTCTTTGCTTGTTTAAAAGTGCTAAACCTTGTAGGATATAGAATACAAGTTTTGTTAAAACTATTTCCACTTCAAGATAATTGAAAATAAAACTACTTTCTCTGTTTCAAGTTATGATTCGAAAATATTATAAATGAATGATTGATTTTTTTCCCCAAATTACAATTTGAAATATTGTCTGGGGAGAGCACCAACATGCACTTTAATAGCTTCATGTAGGCCTAGTTAATCCACCTTGAGAAAGGTCACACTGTAAGTGAAAATGAACATCATCTGGAAACTCCTCAGCTTACCATTTAGGATGTGGGAAGGTGGAAGTTGTAGCTCCCCTCCCAAAAAATCATGCCAAATAACAACCCAGTCCTACTGGAACAGGAACTGCAATCTCTTAGTCTTTCCTGCAAAGCAGTGATTGGTAGTGGCCCCAGTGAAAGAAAGAACATCAGCCATAAGGAAGCAGAAACTGATATAGAGAGTTAGCTAATTGACACTAGAGAGTTAGCTCCTCTCTCAAATTATTTTCTGAACTTCACAAGGTCTCCTGAAGCTTCATATTAGAATTGCCTGCCCCATGTTACTCTCCATAACCTTCCCCTTGTAGCATTTAAGTGTCAGATGACCATTTCAGTAACAAGTAAGGGTTGGGAAAATCCAGTTGAAACAGGCTGATGGACTCTTTCCCTACAGAAGATAAATTTCACCCACCCACAAATACACGTGCATGAGTGTGAAACTTAAAAGATTGACTTCACTGGGTTGAATGACAAGCAACTCTGCTTGCAATCTAGGCTATCCTACTATCAGACTCTACCCTAGGCATCCAGGACAGCTTCTGAAAAATAAAAACTTAAGACAATTATTGCGATGTATTCTTTGCTATCTTTCATATACTTCAACTGAGCAGAACTGAAGATGAAATTCTAGAGGTGTGCAGGGCATTTGTGAGAGAAAATCTATAGGGGATTCTCGGAGAGAAATGTTATTTAATGCGCCTTCTCTGCTAACAGAAAAATGCACCTGAAGATGTCAGCTCAGTGTAGGTCTTCAAGAAAAGTTGCTAGCACGTTCTATTCGATTGGCAAACCATAACAAAGAAGGATAAATAGCGGGGGGGGGGGGGGAGAGAGAAAACAAAGGCAATCTCCACTAACCAGAACATCTAAGGTTTCTTTCTTATTTTCAACCAGAGTCGGTCACAATGAACTCAGTAGACCTATGCGGAATATGGATAAACTAGTACAGGGGTAGGCAACCTTGGCTCTTTTATGACTCGTGGACTTCAACCCCCAGAATTCCTGAGCCAGCCATGCTGGCTCAGGAATTCTGGGAGTTGAAGTCCACGAGTCATAAAAGAGCCAAGGTTGCCTACCCCTGTACTAGTACAATCTATTTGCATCAGTCTGTTAAGAGTAACAAGTGAAGCTGCTTTGGTTCATGGAGAAAATGCCCACCAAAATCCATAGCTCTTTTTAAAAAACAAACAAACGATGAATGCTAAAAACACATGGAAAAAAAAATCCCATGAGGTTTTTTTCTTGGCCTGGCTATACTTTTTATTTTAACAGTGCAAGATTTAAAATTGAGAAAACATCAGCAGCAAGCCACAGTGATTTCCAACACATTCCTTTAAGGGATATCAAGAACCATTCATGACTGAATTTTATGGCAGAGGATAGCAATAGCAATAGCACTTAGACTTATATACTGCTTCATAGTGCTTTACAGACCTCTCTTAAGTGGTTTACAGACTTTACAGAACCAGGACAATCTGGGTCCTCATTTTTACCGACCTCGGAAGGATGGAAGACTGAGTCAACCTTGAGCCAGTGAGGATCGAACTGCTGGCAGTTGGCAGAATTAGCCTGCATTTTAACCACTGTTCCACCATGGCTCTGGATAGTGAAATGTGACCATTTCCTACTCTTCAATAGAATTATATAGCAATGGGATTATTTTTTTTCAGGACTATAGCAGAAGAGAAACAGAAGCCTCCCTTTCCCAAGCAATGTAACCTTAATCTGGATACATGTGATCACCACCACCACCCCTTTTCAGAACTTCTGCTTCCCCAAGTCAGCATGATCAACAGTAAAGGCTATCAAGAACAACGTCTAAATGGCCGCACTTCCTGGTGGCTACAGCCAGCTGCAATGACATCAGACTGATGACACACAAAATGCCATCATCACACACAATCTGTGTTTATGTACTTGTGCTAATATATCTGATGCAAATATGGAAGCCCTGATTAAGTCATCACATAGGGATCATCATTTTGCCTGTCCATCCTCATGAAGCCAGTTATGGTCACGCATGTCTTCCTTGAAGACAATAACCATTGTAATCTGCTCAGGTGGGTATTTTACTTGACTCCTGCCATTCACTTGCTTATTTAAATTTAAATTAAAATCAAATTGGTTTAAGGGGAGTCTTCTGTTTCTTAAAAAAAATGATATTGCTGCAAACCTCAGGGGTTCCCTTAGTTTTCAGTAATTTTAGCCATCCTTCTCTGGATCAGCCAAGTTCATTGTGGCAGAGGAGGATTAATTTCATTTTGCACTAACATTATTTATTTCTTAGGAATTATAGAGAATTTCGTAGCTCGAGTGATTTAGGCAAAGGTTTGTCCTCTGAGCTTGCTGCTTGGCTCACAGATGTTTTGTTACCAAACTAGGTAACATCTTCAGCAGTATTTGGGTGTGTGTGTGAAGTGTCTTGTTCGTTTATATAGGTCCTGGGTGGTCAGTTGGTCTTATGACTGGTTGAATCACAAGACTGATTGTGATGTGTTGTGACTTCAGACTGGTTGCTGTGAGGCGTGAAATTCAACTGGTGAGGGGGTGATAAAACTCTGTCATCGATCGGTGGTTCGGATGTTCTGCTTCCTTTCCACCATTCCACCAAAGGGTTCATCAACAGACACATTGACTTAGAACCAGTGTATGAACCAATAAGGAAGCGGACCATCCGAATGACCAACCAACAACAGAACCAAGCCCCCCCCCCAGTTGAATTTCAAACCTCACAGCAACCAGTCAGAAGTCACAAGACCAGAATCAGTCTTGTGATTCAATCAGCCTTGTGACTCAGTCAGTCTTGTGATTCAACCAGTCACAAGACCAACCAACCAACCAACCATCCAGGACCTATATAAATGAACAAGACACTTCATCCCCAAAACACTACTAAAAATGTTACCTAGTTTGATAATGAAACGTCCAGGAGCCAAGCAGCAAACATGGAAGACAAACCTCTGCCTAAAATGATTCATTTCTGTTTCTAAAATTGTTCCATATTTTCTGCCTAATCAACTTCACTTGTTATTGTTCCCCCATGGTTTCATTAATAGCCATACATGAGTGTGTGAATCTTGCACAAAATGTGGTAGAAATATAGAGCACAATTCAGGCAAGGCCAGACAATTTAATCCAATGGATTGCGGTGTGAAAAACTGAGCATATAGTTGATTCTCCAATTGAAATTGATGGGACTGAACAAGTGTTTAACTTTGGTTGGGTTATGTCCACTTGGTAGTTTTCTGAACATTTAGCCCCACTGTTGGACAGTTAGGAATTCATGGGATGGGTAAAGGAGTCTGGTTCCCTTAGGCTATCTTGAACACTCTGATAAGACTGCAGATGTTTGCTGAACCATCCTATTATGGCTCTACAGGAATGTGTCAGGAATTTTGGAAGTGATGACTTCCCCCAGCAGATGGCAATGAAGAGCAAGGCAAGTTTAGATCAAGAATGAAGGAAACAAAAGGCAGTCTGATCAGTCTGGCATGAAGCAATCAAGATTTTCAAGGGTCTAGAGTGCATCTTAAGACACACAAGAAAGCTATTTTCACTGTGAGAACCCAGCCACAGATATTTCTAGCAAAGAAGATGCTCACATAAGATATGAGAGGACATAACATTATGCCATCTCCCTGTAAGCATGGTGTGCAGCCTATGGTAGCATGAGGCAGAAGGGATCTGCAGGGCAAATTATGCAAAATAAAAATATTAGCTACAAGGGCAAAGTTCAGGACCGTTTATGAAATCTTTACAATTTTTTTTTTCAGTTTGGTATTTGATTCTTAAATGTATCAATTGTAAAATACAGTTTCAATAATGCTGTGACCCACATATATAGGGCTAGAATTGCATTGTTTCTTTCCAAACAAAGATATAGAAGATACAACATAAAAGAATTGGAAGGGAGCTTGGAGGTCTTGTAGTCCAACCCCCTGCTCAAACAGGAGATCTTACACCATTTCGGACAAATGGCTGTCCAGTCTCTTCTTAAAAGCCTCAGTGATGGAGCATCCATAACTTCTGAAGGAAAGCCATTCCATTGGGTATTTGTTCTCACCATTAGGAAATGTCTCCTTAGTTCTAGGTTGCTTCTCTCCTTGATTAGTTTCCATCCATTGTCTCTTGTCTTGCCTTTTGTTGCTTTGGAGAATAAGTTGACTCTTTTTTTTTCTTCTGGCAGCCCTTCAAATATTGGAGCACTGCTATCATGTCACCCCTAGTCCTTCTTTTCTCTAGACTACACCTAAGCCAATATTTAATTTAGGGTTTTGTTTATCTTTCATTCCAAATATTTAGTGGTGCAATTTTCCTGATCAGAGAACAATTTTTTTTAAAGGTTAATTTTATAAAAATAAGTCTCGTGCAGGCAAATTTGTCCTTGACTGCTTCAGGATGAAAATTCAGCTGGTGAAGAAATTCACTAATGACCTATCTCTCTGGTTGAATTTGCCTAGTTTTTCTAGGCTTTTTAACCTAGGAGAAGTGGGTCACAACTGGGAATGTGGTCCACAGAGAGAAGATTTAGCCTTTTCAGTCTCTGTTCTGTTCTTCCTCTTTCCTACCTTTGATCCCATTGGAACACTTCTCCCCTGGACCTAACAGCAGCTTTGAGAGGCATATGAAGATCTATCATCTTTCCCTCTTGATGGCCACAAACCAGGTCATCTTCTCATAGCTGTTACTGGACTAGGAAAAGCTAACGGTGTTTGTTTGAGGCCGAACTGAAGATAATGTGGAATGGCTGATTGTGGAATGTTCATGACTTTGATGCCTTGATTGAGGGCCTCAGAGGTAAAGTAGTGACCTAGACACAAGAGCATGATTGTTCATGTGAACGGGTATGCAAAAACAGGTAAAATTGGCAGCAAGTAAAAAGAGCCATCTTGATGTTTTTGAAGCCTTTCCACAGATGTTCTTGCTAGGCAATGTTTTATAATGCACCTGTCCCTAGGCACAAGGTTGGGCATGGATGTTATTAATGAGCTCTAAATAATAGCCAAATCCTCTGACAAAGTAATGGATTTTTTTTTTTTTTTTTTGCTTAGGTTACGAAGAATGGCTCTCGGTGAAAAAAATAATAATGCAAGATCCATCCATTAAATAACATTCTATGCAAATGCTTCTCTCATGCCTGGAAACGACATGGGTTATATTGTAAGGCCACAGGCATGCAAGGAACTATTGGCTGGACTTAATTAAAATTAAATGGAATTGGATGAAAACCAAAGAATAAGCCAAAAATTAGCTGTTTTTGTTACTCGTGTCTATTTGGAAAAAAACCAGGAACACTCCTCAGTAAATAAATACTAATTTTGCCTGAATATCCTAGGCTTTAGCATAGATTAGCTATTTCTGTTATTATTTGATTTGCAATGTTGGCAGCTCACATTTGACAACCAAACTGGATAGTATGTAATTAAATGTGACTTTTCTAATGCTCCTCAGAACACTAGTTTTCCCTCTTGTGGCCAAGATCAATGTCACCATATTAGCTAAAATCTTCTGGCACTATTAAAAATGTTCTGTAGTACATTGGGAATATCTGCCAAATCCAGAACAAAATAAGGAACAATGGGAAATTATTTCTCTCTCTCCTTCTCCACCCCGTAATTTACAACCCATGTAATTATTTTTGGAAGTGCATACATTTCTGGCAAATTCATAAGTTCTGCATAGCAGTTGTTGCAATAGACTTGCTCATTCCTTCATGGCAAAATCTTAAGTACTATATATTACTTCAAAAAGGTGAGTGTTGTTTGCTGTTAATTCAGAAATTTTAAAATGTAAGGCCCACAACTGTTTTTATTAGAGCCCAGTTAGATTTCTGAATGAAATTTCTATTCTGCAGTCTGTATATTGGGGTGGGGGGGAAGTATGCTACAAGAAAATGGGTTGCCATTTTGGCTAGGCCTGATTGAACCAATAAATGGGATGGGATACGTGGTTGATGACCTGTCAATCAGGCTATTTCTGAACAATGGTCTACTTCTCTTTTCCTCCACTTAATCCTAGGGCCTTAGTCGTGTTTTCAATCTGCCAGACAGCCTATTTCAGAACATGGGGTTAGTGCTCTTTCAAAAGAGGGCTAGAACTGTGTTCAGAAGTAAGACTGGCTGCAAGGTCAGAAATACTGAGGAGAGGTTTTGAAGAGCATTGACAGCTCTCACTCCCTTTTTACCCATGCTTGTCCTCCATGCTTGTTAGTTGGATTAGCAGGTATGGAATAAAGCTGGAGGGAACAATTGTTGATGAAGAAGCTCTACTCTTGATTTATGCTGCAAGAGAACGAAGGTGCTGGTTGTTAAGTATCCCTGGCCAGCAGCACCCAGAAATAGTCCAGGGAGTAGACCAAGTAATAAAAACAGGGGAAAGTATTTGGCCGTGTACCGCTTGATAGCAAAGCCAGCAGAAAATCTGTAGTACATTGACTGGTGACCAAACCATGGTTAAAAAGCTGGCAGAACTTGTCTGTCCATCTGCCTTTAAGATCACTGTGCAGCATTCCAAGAACACAACCCTTTCTAGCCTACTATCTTACTGACCTCTCTATATCTTACTGACCTCTCTAGATATTGTGGAGCTACAACTGCAAGTTACCCTTCAATAGTGTACTACTGAAGTAACATGATTCTAGCAAGTGGGTTACAGTTCATAATTATGTGACTTAAAACTACAAATATGACTTGAGGGTTCCTTTGGGTCTCTCCAATTTCCCTAAACAGACACCTTGTGAAAATAACTGAAAACCATCTGTTCAGATGCTGTACATCTGAATGAAAGCATTGGAAATAAATAGTGGGAGAGTGCTTGAGCTTTGTATCTACTTGTTTTGGGAGTTAGTGGCTCAGTGCAGAAAAATTGGATTAGCAAAGTTACTTATTTAAGAAGTTTAAAATTAGCTTATATCGACTGGAATATGCAGATTGCTTTCTTCACTATTGCAGTGAATGAACTAACATTTAGAATTATGAAGCAAGTAAGAGTTTTTTTTCACAGTGAGGCAAAAATGTTCCTTTGGGCAAACAAAATGATTCTTTACTCATTTACTTTTAAGGAAGTAACTTAATTAGAGTGGGCCATATAACTTGTAAGTTCAGAATCACAGCTGGCCCTGAAAATCTAGGCTTTACTTCCCAGAACATCTCAAAATTGTAACAGGCAAAGGAAAATATTGAGTATGTAGGGAAAATTGTGTCACCCTTATTGGATTTAAACTCTAGATTAAATCTTAATCAAGTTTAGGTTTTGTCCTGATCTTGCTTAATGATTTCTCCTGACCCCTCTTCCTTTTTTGAAGCACAGCCTATGACATGCCTTTCAAAGGCTAAAGACCCTCCATATGAAAAAGGCTATGCATCCCAATATAAAGGAAAACATGTAAAAAAAATATCTAATGCTACTAAGCTGGCACTTTATCTCGGATCTGGAATTGTATGTGCAATGTTGAAAATCTGCTTTATGATTTGCAGAATCACAGATTCTGTTTTGTAGATTTGTTACTGTACAATGTATAAATATGAAGTTTCTAAATGATAATATGAATAATAAAGCTTTTCTTTCTTTCTTGTGAGCACAGCACCCATACATAGGATCTACCCTATGTTCCTCCCATGTTCTCTCCTCCATTCGTGCTTCATTATAGGTCCAGGCTGATGAGTCACAAGTTGCTACAAGAATAAAAGACCTAAAAACATATCTCACTTTTCTTCACCAATGCAGGTATTAGACTTTAAGTAACTGTCCCAACAGAAAGAAATAGACCCAGATAGATGTGATACCTCCAACAGCCATACTCCCTTGGCTGAATCAACATGTTTTAATTATTTAGAAGTTTTCCATTGTACTTATTCTTGGTGGGGGGGGGAACAAGAGACATGACTTAAAAAGTTCCCCTCTATTGTCTCTGCGGAATGCTGGATTGTGCCTACAGATTTACCTCCCAAATCCAGGATTTAAATAGCTTCATTCCAGGATTTAAATGTGATCTTCTACACTGCTTGAAAGCACAAACTATATATGTCAGTTTGTGAATATTGCAGCATTAACAAGAGGTGTATAAATTGTGACTTACCTATTTCCTGTTCCGCGCACTTTGTAAAATTCACCATTACCATAAATTTCATTGCAGTTAGGTGTAATGTATGCAAAGATAAATCTAATAAGATGCAAAGGCCCTGAAGATTGGAATGTCATAACATTTACAGACCATAAGGAAGGGAATGGATCTCCGAATAAGCATCTACCATAAATCATATGCAAAAGACAGAAAAATGTCTATGAGTAAAAATAAGCAGCCAGTCCTCCCCCGATATATTAGACAACCACCGGATGGCATATTTCATTTTTCCAAGATGCTTGTTTTTTATTGACTGTTGCTACTTTCCCATTGTTATTACTATTAGCTAATCCCTATATGACCGATGAGAGAAACCTATAATCAGCAAATGCTAATATACCACCTATTACAAGCAGAACAGATCCGTCCAATTCAGTGTTCCTGAGAAGAGCTGCCAGTTGTTTCCCATTTCCTTCGGACCTTGTTTTTCGGTGGTGGGACCAATTCTCTGGAATAGCCTCTCTTTTGGGAGATCAGATCTGCCTTTCTGAGCCACTGAAAACTGAACTCTCCTGAAAAATATTGGCAGAAATAAGATGATGCCATTTGTGGTGGGTTGCTGATATGGCTCAGATTGTTACTGTTGTGTGATTTATTTCTATTATTATGTCCTCTTTCTTTCCCTTTTCTGTTTCATTGTTCCAATATCTAAAGGGCTGCCCTAAAGAAGGGGGGGTCAACCTAATATCCAAATGACCTAAAGGCAGAAAAGGAAGCAATGGATGGAAATTAATCAAGGGGAGATCCAACCTAGAACTAAGGAGAAATTTCCTGACAGTTAGAACAATTAATTAGTGGAACAGCTTGCTTCCAAAAGTTGTGGGTGCTGGAGGTTTTTAAGAAAAAATGGACACCTATTTGTCTGAAATGGTATAGGATTCCTGCTTCAGCAGGGGGTTGGACTAGAAGACCTCCAAGATCCCTTCCAATGCTGTTATTCTGTATTTTCTTTACTAAGAATGGTTTTCCTTGCACTGTGGATGTTTTTAACTTTATACAAGCTACCAGGAATACAATTACATTCAACTGTCTACACACGATTAATACATAAATAAAATTCTCCAAAAAGAAACTTCCATTTTGATCTTTCCAAATTTGAGACAAAGGCAGATATGCAGGAGATGAGAAGAAGTATCTTTTGCCTTTTTGCAATTGTTAGGTTGGTCCTCGCTCCACCTTTCCGGAGCAGGTGGACTGCCTCAATTATGATGGATGAGGAGGGTGACAGTTCTCTGGAGATAAAATGGGAAGCTGGCAATTGCTCATTGAACTATGACGTTGCGGGTACAGATCTGACAAGAACAGAACATTTTTGTGAAAGTACAGTAGTTAAATTTGTATGGTCTTTAATTTTCTTTATAAGTGACTGTACAAACTGGACACTGAAAATAGAATGATTTCATAATAGCTGGACATGGAGTTATTGAGTCAAGGTGAATCCATTGTGACTTCTTTGCTCTTATTGAACGATCAAGACTAAAAAGGGGAAGAAGCTGTAAAGCCAGCACAGTGCCTGGAAGGGCATTGCCTTTTTATAGAAAAGGATTGCATTGTTGAAATGGGGGGAAAAATAATAACACCTGGAAATGTAGTACAGAAGGAGAACATTATCAATCAATCTTAAAGATGTAATGCAATGAACAAAAGAGGGAAGACTGAATCCCTACTTATTCATAAAAGTGAGTTTACTCTTCATCAGTAAAAAAAATTATGATTGATGTGCAGTTACTATTGAAAACATAAACTGCATAACCAGTTCTTCTGTACATCCTATACAGCAGTGGTGGCGAACCTATGGCACGCATGCCAGAGGCGGCACTCGGAGTTCTCTCTGTGGGCACACGTGCCGTCACCCCAGCCCCGCCTCCTCCCACAGCCCCCTCATCACCAGCAGCCCCCCTGGGGGAGAGTTGTCCCCGGGCGCGGCCCACACAGAGCAGCACAGCCAAGGACATAGCCGGGCAACAGGGACAAGATTCTGCCCTCGCACCCCATAATGTGCAGATGATGCTGTGGGGTGTGGGCGGAGGGCCTGGCTGCCATGGTGCTGCAGGGCTGCCTGAGTGATCTGTGGCAGGTCATGGAGGCAGTGCATGGCCCTGCGGGTGGGTGGGGCAGGGGGCGGGCAGGTGCGGAGCAGGCAGGGCAGGAGGCAGAGTGGGGCGGGGGGTGGTTTTTGGGCACTCGGTCTCTAAAAGGTTTGCCATCACTGCTATACAGGAAACAGCAACCTCCAGGATGCTGTTCCTCCCCTTCTTGCTCTTGTGTAATGTACAGAATTCCTAATTCCCTATCGAGCTTAAAACTCTCTGCTTTAACTGATTAACAGGCTTTCATTTTAATTTTCTTCAGCATCATATAATTTCCTAGGGAAAATAAAATATGTCCTGGCCCACTTACTTTTCTATGCAAGCCCCGTGCCTTTTGGTACTGCCACCTTTCATTTAATCAAATGTACTTCATAGTGTGTGTCATTACAATATTCCATATTCTATTTACATGTTGTCTTAGCTGGATTGAATTGAATTGAATTGAATTGAATTGAATTGAATTGAATGCATGGTTAGAGAAATATAGAGACATATCGAAGTAATTAGCATGGCCCTGTTAAAATATTCTAAAAGAAGTTTGCATTCTTATGGTCAGTTGCAAAGTCAACCAGATGTTTAGATGAATTTGGACTCTTAGCCTCCTATCAAGTGCTTCCCAAGAACCTGGGATAAGCAGATGTTGTTTAATAATATTAAAGATAGCATTGCAGAATTAAGCTGTTCCAAGTAAAGCTACCTTTTGCAATTGACAACTGGTGATTTTGTCAATGCCAAAGGTGTTCAGGTGGTGCTCCAGATGCTTTGGGATTGGACTCAAAGTGTTTATTACTATTGGTGCTATTTTTGCTTTCTTTTGCCACAGTTGTTCTATTTCTATTTGCAGGTCTTTATATTTTGTTAACTTCTCCAGTTCCTTCTCCTCTATTCTGCTCTTTCCAGGTACTGCCACTATCCAGACTTTTTGTCTTATATTTGTCATTTATTCTACTATTCCCTGGTATTGCCACATCAATTACCCACATTTTCTTCTTTTCAACCAGAGTAAATTTGATGTGTTATGAACCAAGACTTTATCTAGACTTTGCAGGAATTGGGCATGTCTAGCCTAGTGAAAAGAAGGACGAGGGGTGACATAATAGCAGTGTTCCAATATTTGAAGGGCTGCCACAAAGAAGAGGGGGTCAACCTATTCTCCGAAGCACCAGAAGGCAGGGCAAAAAGCAATGGATGGAAACTAATATAGGAGAGAAACAACCTAGAACTAAGGAGGAACTTCCTGATCCTGAGAATAATAAGCCAGCTTTTGAGTGGCCAAAATGAAACCTTCAGTTTGTTCTTTTAATGTACAACTCTAGTTGAAGCTATTGCCAGGTTTTATCTTTATTTACTTTCCCTTTGATCTTTTGTGGAGATTGAACATGTAATGTATTTTCTAGCAAACATTCTATTCTTGGTTTTTTTTACATTATTTTAATATTCATGTTTTGTTTCTTGCACATTCAGTAAGCTCCAATTTTTAACTTGTATCAATGCTCAGAGGAGAGGAGAGGAGAGGAGAGGAGAGGAGAGGAGAGGAGAGGGAAAGAAAGACAGAAAGAAAAGAAAAGAAAAGAAAAGAAAAAAGAAAAGAAAAGAAAAACCAGAACTAATGAAAAGTGTGCATCAAAATTCTGGAAGCACTTATCTCTGCAAGCTCTGTATGTTTTAAGCACATGAATTGTGATTTTCAGCTGACAGTTTATCAACAGCTAAAATAAGCAGACAAGCATATTTTAACAACAATGTGATCAATAGAATTGTTTTAGCTTACCAACAGGTCCAGATTATGCCTTTTCAGTTTATCAATGAACACTTAATCCCTTTAAATTACTGAAACAGAGTATTTATCTTTGAATCATTAAGTTTTGCTGCTTTCTTTAGTTTTGTCTTGGCCCTGAACATCTCCAATTAAAAATATTTCAATAATTCAAGTCTCTCTTACTTTAATTCTATCACTTTTATAATTGCAAGTATGGATGTCCAGCAACTTAATACAGATGCTATAAAAAGAGCTAAAATAATTAATCACTCAGCTTTCATCAGTAGATCAATGTCAAAGGAACATGGTACAGCTGAAGTACTTTCAGGGGTTCTTTTTCCTCCTTATGAATTTCCAAAGGACAGAAAAGAAAAGAAAGTACTGAAGTACAGATTTCTATAAACATTAATTCTGCTTTCATGCCCCATTAAGCCAAACTTTTATATATATATACTTCACTGAACGAGATGATGTGGAAAACCTAAGGAAAAATATATGGAAATGTTAAATGTTTTAATTTTTCTCATTTAAAAAAAACCTTCCAACTATCTTTCTTTCTGTCTTTCTATCATCTATCATCTATCTGAAATCATCGTAACTTTGAGCAGTGTACAATATTAAAACAACTTAAGACAATACAAAAGAACAACAAGCATCCTTCAAAAATAATAATAATAAAATAGTTACTGACAACCATTTATTAACGAAAGATCTGCCACCCACTCTAACCCGAGGCCCAACAGAACAGCCAGGTTTTAAGGGTTTATTTAAAGCCAAGGTTAGGACCATATGAATCCTGGGGAGCAATGTTGCTGCTGTGGACAGGGGCTACAACAGACTATCTGCTTCCTGAGTTCCATCAAGTAACACTCTGATTAATTAGACTTGGAAATCTGATGATTGTACGGAATAAGTAGAGGCTATGGTCTCTCAGATAACATGCCTTATGCCCTGAAGAAGTTTACAAGCGCTAATCAGAAACATGAATTTCACCAAGAAATGTGGCAGCCGGTGTAGGTTACAAAGCAGAGGTGTTTTGTGGGAATATTATGTCCATAATTGCCCATTCTGCCATGTTCTGACTAACTATTAAGTTCCAAGCAATCTTCAATGGCAGCCCCCTGTAGAGTGCCCTAGTCCTATCCTAAGGGTCTTTTAATTCAGGTATGGGAACAACCAGTATATGTATAAATTTGGGCAAAGACTTTCCTGGCCAGAACTGCTACTTGCTAGCATTTCAAACATTTGTCTATGATTCCAAAAACCTGCTTTGTTTCTTAAAACTAACCAGCAGCTTTTGCTATTATGGGAATTCCTGTGTTTTTCTTTACTATGTATCCTGCCTTGTACCAAATCTGCTC
Source organism: Protobothrops mucrosquamatus (assembly GCF_001527695.2). Lineage (NCBI taxonomy): Eukaryota > Metazoa > Chordata > Lepidosauria > Squamata > Viperidae > Protobothrops > Protobothrops mucrosquamatus. The sequence goes on along the minus strand of NW_015387950.1, from coordinate 35,234 downwards.
TAGAGATGGGATCTTAAAGGCTTAAACAAATATTTCTATTTCTTTGCTCTGACATTTTCTTTTCTCCTCCTCCTCCTCCTCCTCTCTTCTTGTTCTTCTTCTTGTTCTTCTTCTTGTTCTTCTTCTTGTTCTTTTTCTTGTTCTCCTCCTCCTCCTCCTCCTCCTCCTCCTCCTCNTTAAAAATATTTCAATAATTCAAGTCTCTCTTACTTTAATTCTATCACTTTTATAATTGCAAGTATGGATGTCCAGCAACTTAATACAGATGCTATAAAAAGAGCTAAAATAATTAATCACTCAGCTTTCATCAGTAGATCAATGTCAAAGGAACATGGTACAGCTGAAGTACTTTCAGGGGTTCTTTTTCCTCCTTATAAATTTCCAAAGGACAGAAAAGAAAAGAAAGTACTGAAGTACAGATTTCTATAAGTATTAATTCTGCTTTCATGCCCCATTAAGCCAAACTTTTATATATATATACTTCACTGAACGAGATGATGTGGAAAACCTAAGGAAAAATATATGGAAATGTTAAATGTTTTAATTTTTCTCATTTAAAAAAAACCTTCCAACTATCTTTCTTTCTGTCTTTCTATCATCTATCATCTATCTGAAATCATCGTAACTTTGAGCAGTGTACAATATTAAAACAACTTAAGACAATACAAAAGAACAACAAGCATCCTTCAAAAATAATAATAATAAAATAGTTACTGACAACCATTTATTAACGAAAGATCTGCCACCCACTCTAACCCGAGGCCTAACAGAACAGCCAGGTTTTAAGGGTTTATTTAAAGCCAAGGTTAGGACCATATGAATCCTGGGGAGCAATGTTGTTGCTGTGAACAGGGGCTACAACAGACTATCTGCTTCCTGAGTTCCATCAAGTAACACTCTGATTAATTAGACTTGGAAATCTGATGATTGTACGGAATAAGTAGAGGCTATGGTCTTTCAGATAACATGCCTTATGCCCTGAAGAAGTTTATAAGAGCTAACCAGAAACATGAATTTCACCAAGAAATGTGGCAGCCAGCGTAGGTTACAAAGGAGAGGTGTTTTGTGGGAATATTATGTCCATGATTGCCCATTCTGCCATGTTCTGACTATTAAGTTCCAAGCAATGTTCAATGGCAGCCCCCTGTAGAGTGCACTAGTCCAGACTTGAGGTGACAAGAATCACTATCCTAAGGGTCTTTTAATTCAGGTATGGGAACAACCAGCATAGTGTATCAATTTGGGCAAAGACTTTCCTGGCCAGAACTGCTACTTGCTAGCATTTCAAACATTTGTCTATGATTCCAAAAACCTGCTTTGTTTCTTAAAACTAACCAGCAGCTTTTGCTATTATGGGAATTCCTGTGTTTTTCTTTATTATGTATCCTGCATTGTACCAAATCTGCTCTAGAGATGGGATCTTAAAGGCTTAAACAAATATTTCTATTTCTTTGCTCTGACATTTTCTTTTCTCCTCCTCCTCCTCCTCCTCTCTTCTTGTTCTTCTTCTTGTTCTTCTTCTTGTTCTTCTTCTTGTTCTTTTTCTTGTTCTCCTCCTCCTCCTCCTCCTCCTCCTCCTCCTCCTCCTTCTTCTTCTTTCTCTTTTCTTATCTTTTTAGAACTGGAAATTGCAATACAAGACAAAAAGGAATACCATAATTTAGAAATAGAAGGTACAGTTTGCCTGTGGAAGATCCTAAATTCCGTGACATCCCAAATACAACTGGAAAAGAGTAGTAATGAACTAAATAAATGTGTGGTTTGACCGTTTACAACCTCCAACCTCATTAAAATCATTTCAGTGTTGCATTTTATATTTACATCTAGATGTCTTAAAAATTAAACGTAAGGAGGTCACTCAAAACAGTTGTACAATGCAACAAATGTATTGTATACTGCAGGAGTCCAATGTTATTATTATCATTTATTAAATTTGTTTGCCACCCATCACACCACAAGGCGATTCTATGTTTACCTAACAGGCAATCATTTTGTTATAGTAGAAAATCCAGATTTTCCTCTCTCCCTAAAGTTGCAGCAACTTCATTCGTGCAAGATTTTCTTCATTACTATGATTTGAAATAAGATTCAGCCAAAAAATATAGTTGCTGTTGTTATCACCATCCAAAATCAATCCCCTGCAGAATGAAGGGTCCTTATTGAAAGTTACGGACTATAACTTTCACAGGTTAAGCAACATGTTTTTTTGACTTGCAGGTCTAGGGTTGAGAGAGAATGACTGACCCAATTGCTTCCAAGTCTAAGGGAGGACTAGAACTGGGATTAACCCCACTCCTAGTCAAACACCTAAATTACTACACGAATGAAGGTGAATATACATGTTCCAGAATAATGTTGCAGGATCCAATCTGGGTTGGTCACCGGCACAAGAGGTTTACTCTTCCAAGCTCTCAGACTTGTGCCGGAGCCCATCTTTAGGGAATCTCTCTCTAGCAGAATGTGTGCCACAAAATGTGTGCCTCTCTGCTAGAGAGAAGTTCCCTGAAAATGGGCTCCAGCAGGAGTCCAAAAGCTCGGAAGACTAAACCTCTGGTCTCGGTGACTGATTCAGATTGGATCCTGTAAATTACTACACTCCATTGGCTCTCAAGAGTATAACACCACACACTAACTTAATAACTTCTATTTCTCTTTCCTAAAGCAACAGCAACCACACACAATCCCTAAATATCCGACCTGAGGAAGACATTTGTGTAACTCAAAGTGTCGCGTGCTCTACTGTGACCAATGAGCAAAGCTAATGTCATATTGACCCCCATGAATTGAATTAGAAGGGTCCATCAACCCACTTGATTTTGATCCAAAGAAACCTCAGGAATTCTACCAGGAAGATGATGATGATTGAAAGCAGAGGAAATGCGAAAGGGCTACCTTTAGCTGAAATATTATTCTCAACCAAGCAGAAAAACAAAAGAAATACAGTCAGCTGGAGTGAAGAAATTGCACAATAAAGAGGAAGCTCCCTTCTTATTTGTGTCAAGGTTTGTTAGGATTTGCTTTGGGGAGGGGGGCACAGTTTTGCTCTCCATAGGCTGCTTATATTGAGGCAAGATTACAGGCAGGTCATGGAGGGCAAATTATGTGCCAAAATGATCTCACTATGGGATCTTATTGGTGTTGTGTGTTCTATGTTCTGTGATAAGTCAAAGTTACTGTTGCATAAAATTCTCCCAGTGTTTCACATTAAAGCTTTGCTGTGGGGAAAAAATTAAACATAACATGCTTGTTTTTTGTTTTTTTCTACAGACAGTAACTAACTCTCTTTTCTTCCACTCTTTGGCTAAACAAGAGTCCTATTCAGATGCTAAGTGTCCCAAATGTTGTATAGCTGTGGTAGGTGTGGGGGACTTTTCTGCCCTGAAATTAGAGCTATATATTGTTTTCTAATGTAAAAAGAGTGATGAGTTTGGTTTTACGGTTAGAGGAAGAAACCATAGTGAACAGAGCTGCTTCTCAAAATCTTGAGACTTAGATAGGCTTTCAAATAATCTCTGGTCCCAGTCATACAGGTGTACCTTATGTGTAGTTTCTGTTTTAAATATAGGAGCTGGTCCAAATTTGAGGTGCTGTTTTTCAGGAGATCTTCTAGAAGTATCCCTTGAGTTTCTATCCAATTTACTGTAAACAAGCCTGCTGTCAACTCTCAAGCCAGCAGGGATTGGGGTGAGTTCCCTCCTCTGTCCATGAATCCAATGAGAATATATATATATATATATGTATACTTTTAGTTATGAAAGACAAGAACAGACCGACTTTACTGCTGACTTCAAACCAATAACCACATAAGATATAATAATAACTACAGTAGTTATTGAACTCAGAGGAATCCTTTAAGTATCCTAAGAGGTTTGCTTAAGGGTAGCAGTCTCTGTCTCATTGGGTTCCCAGGAAAGTGTCTTTTTAAAGGGCTGGTACATTTCCAGATCTTGGTACATAGTCAAATAATGCAAATATCCACCTTCCCTTGATAAAGATGTTCACAGCCACTGCTGCTACAATCTGCATCCCTCTCCTTTTTCTTGGCTAACTCTAACTCTACCTTATCTGTTCCTCCTCCTCTCTGCTCTCTATGCGTGGTCCATTCCCTGGTGAATGTACTGAGTGATTCCCTCATGGGTCACCATTCCAGCACCACATTTATCCAGCTGCAAAATGATCCAGAATCCTAGTATCTTTTCCACCGTGCCTTTTCCCTCTTTCCACTCTATTCTGCAGGTCCCAATTCCAAAGGCGTTGAATTGAAGGCTCTATTATGTTTGCCAAGAAACTCCTTAGCAATTCCCACAATTTCCTACCTCTGTTTCCCTTACTATTACTGACTCCTTTAAATGAGAGACTAGGTTAATTAATTACTTTGCTTTTCATGGTAAACCTCTCTCAGTTTGCACCAGATTTATTTATTCCCAACTTCACTGCAACTTTCTAGAGTTTTAGACATCATAATGAGTATAGTCTAGAACAGATTAGTAGTAGATAGAGGTATTTTAACACGGGGGTTGTATGTTCCATATAATTAGTCGTTCTTCAAAATACTGAAACATAGTTATTAAATCCACTCTGGTGATAAGTCAGATTCATACAGAGTGCATTAGAGTAATTCAAGTGATTTCAAGAAAGCATCTCCCATAATGCCTGATAAAAGTGGTCCATCATTTCCTAAAGTAACTTCCCAAGATCCTTTCACTGATTGGTCAAATTGTCAGAGATATAAAAGAAATGCTGTTCCACGAACTATCTACATACAGCTAACACTAGACTTACAACAATTCCTTTAGTGACTGTTCCAAGTTACAAGTAACTATTCAAAGTTACAAGTGACTTATGGCTGTTTTTCACACTTAGGACTGTTGCAGCCTCCCTATGGTCATGTGATCAAAATTTGGACACTTGGCAACTGCCATGTATTTATGACAGTTGCAGTGTCCCAGGATCACATGCTCACCCCTTTGCAACCTTTGGACAAGCAAAGTCAATAGAAAGCCAGATTTGCTTAACCACCATGTTACTACCTTAACAACTGCAGTGATTCACTTAACAACCGTGGCAAGAAAGGTTGTAAAAAGGAGCACAACTCATTTAACAACTGATTTGTGGTCATAAGTTGAGGACCACCTGTATTCCTTAAAGTTGCAGTACTACATTTCTGTCATGGAACACAATATGAAATAAAGGCTATATACTGTATAAGAAAAGTGCTACAGGATGTCTGGAAGTAGCATGCGTTATGTACATACATTATAATCAGATGCTTCATTTCACTATTGCTCCCTATCCTCCCAAATGGCCCAGACCCATCATTTCATTGTGACCTGTGATATTCCTTTTTAAGACAGCATGAGCAAAACCATATATTATATTTCAAATGTGGTTACCCACAGGTTTGGCTAAAAGCCTTTTGATACCAACGATCTTCTTTGCAATCCCTTTCCTATTTAAAGCTTGCATCAAACGGCCTTATTTCTATATATGCATTGATGAGACTCATCATTAGAATATGCAAGACACTTGACTTGGGTCCAACTCATGTCAAAATACTTGGATACACAACATGGCAGGTTTAAATAAACATCTTTAATGCATGCTAGGATGAAGCCACAAAACAACTGATTGCTCCCTAGCAACAAGTAAGCACAGTCCTTGTTACATCCAAAGCTGTTTATGTCCAAATATTATTTTTCTCACCTTCCCCACAATTTAGCAAATTGTTTTCTTGTACTTTTCAACCTTAAGTTGTCTATGGAGATTCTTAGTCATCCAGGTCATGGTTGTCCCAAAGGTGCTTTTTGAAAAGGCAACTGGACTTTGTTTTTCCTTAAAGACATTTTGCTTCTCATCCAAGAAGCTTCTTCAGAACTGAAGAAGCTTCTTGGATGAGAAGCGAAACATCTTCAAGGAAAAACAAAATCCAATTGTCTTTTGAAAAAGCATCTTTGGGATGACCTTAAGATGAGTCTCAGAAACCAAAAAGTGAGGGCAGGGGTAGACCTGTCAGTGCTATTTCTACAACACATACAGTATGTAAATAATCAGCTCTTTAAAGTCCTTAGCAAATCTATCAAAGCAGACTTTAGGAGCTATTGGTAAGTTCCCAGACACTCATCACCACCAGAAACAGAAACAGAAACTTTAATGCTGCAACCAATGAGACTAAATATACTTTTTTCCACCCTCATTGCCATAGAATTAGCCAGTGTGACACTATCTTGGCTGGGAACAACTTTCATCTTTTGCCATCTCTGCTCTGAGCATTACATTACTGGTTCATCACTGTCACTTCATTCCTTCATTCAGAATAAGCAAGCAGAGTATCTGGATATTGTGCTGTAAAAATGAATTTCTTGCAGGTAAACCACAATGCAACAACACAAGTATGTCCAGAAATATGTTCTTAAAGTAGAAGATGGCTTTTTTAACTTGTTGAAGTTCTTATTGTTATATAACCGCTCAGGTCCAATGGATTCTGGATGGTGTACAGCCCCTCCCCTGCAAAAAAAAACAAAAACCCATGAAAGCAATTAAAACAAAACCATACTGAAAGTCTAGACTAAAAGCAACACTAATCACAACAGCCCCACCCCAAAATGTATTAATACATTAATCCAGGACCTTGGACCAAAGCTAAGTTTTAAGAGCTTTAAGAAGTATAACAATAACAGCAGCAACAAGAAGAATCATCATCCTTTTAAATTAAAAGGTTCTAGACTGAGAAGAGAAATGGAGATGATTGGTTGGCTTCTGTCATAATCTGACCCAGAAGATTTCATCAGGCTTCTTTTCTTGTAACATGTGGGCATTTATTAGCTCCAATGGCCCCAACTGATGAAGAGTTTTCCTATAGAATAACATTTCCAACAATAGGCTGAAGTGTGCTTAACTGTATATTAGATTGCCTCCTGTATATGTAGAAATAGCCATGCTTTGCACTCCGATGCTGAGTGAACACTTCCCTCATTCCCTCTCCTTCTCTCTTGCACTTTCTGGGTATAAATAGAGTGACAAGTGCAGAGTCTAAGCAGAATTCAGATTAAAGGACAAATATGGCTGGCCAAAATGAACCATTACAGGAAACAAAGGGAAAATAACGACTAAAGATCTTTCATTACAGCCAGCTAATTATCATGAGTTTTGGACTTAACTGTTCAGGCATAGAATTAAAAACCTTAATTATATTGTCACCTTTGTCTCTCGGCTTCTATTGCTCACAAATGAATCCATTTACTGTAACTGCAGCTGATGAGAAGAAATTGATGGCAGCCCCAGTGAGGTGGGAGAGGGGAATGGCTAAGCAAGGGGGGAGAGAGAGGGAGGGAGGGAGAGCCAGAATACACAAGCAAGAGGCAAATGTTGTCTTGCACGCACAGCTGGGTGACAACTACATTCCAGGACATTATAAATTAAAAACACTTTTAATGAGACAAATACATGTGTGATGGATCTTGGAGTTTCTCTGCTTACCCCCCCCCCCCCTTTCTCCAAGAGCTGAGGTTGCCTTTTCTTCTCCTTTTTCTTTCATCCTCCCTTTGCAAGGTTCTTTTAAAACCCTTGTCACTGGCACCACTAAATAAAGCAAGGGTCTTTTTCTTCGTTTGCAGAAGAAAAAAAATATACTGCTGCATTCGGCTTCTGTAGTTTGAATCAGACTTGGGGTTCAGCAATCCAGGAAAGGTTAAAAATGAAGGAACTTTGCTGTTCTAAAGATATTTACTCAGAAGTCTGATTCCAGCAGACTCACTTCTTAATAAAAGTGCTTAGAATTATAGCTTAGAACTCACATCAGTGGGCTAGGAATAATTAACAATTGGTTAGTAGCAAGTGGGTTTCTGAGTTACCTGCAGATGAGTAAAGTGAAATTATTTCCCATTCCTGCAACGCTATGAGAGCAAGAAAAAGTAACTGTTTTTGGACAGTCTTGGTAGGGCGGGGGGGGGGCATACAGTATTTCTCTGCCTTCTGGTTTGTTACAAGAGAACAACAACAACAAAACGTTTTGTTCAGGACAGCAAAATATTAGCCTATGGCTTTCAGAAAACGTTAACTGTGAGAAATGCTGTGGCTACAATCCAGAAAAATCTGCCAAGCAGAAGGGGAGTGCAAGTGTGTGTGTGTGTGTGTGTGTGTGTTGCAGTCCTACATCTGCTTTTTTGTGAGCCAAGCTATGGCAAACTAAGCTACACATTTATGAGTGAAACAAAGTAACAAACTTGTAACATGCTTATTTATTGGATGAATGGATAGAGGGAGGGAGGGAGGGAGGGAGAGATATAACCGCCCATCTCAACAAGTGACTCCGGGCAACTTACAAAGTTTAAAAACGAGGACTGAAACAAGGATTTAAAAAGATCCCAAAGAGACAAATAGCTAGAACTGATCTTCAACACTAGAAGGCATGTTCTTTGCTAAAAGAAGATGAAACAGATTAGAAAAGAAAAAAAAATGCTAAAAAGCCCAATTTTTTTCCACCAAGTTATGTTTTCTTCTTTCTATATATATATAACTTTATATATATGTAAAAATCAGAACTAAACTATGTAATCACAATTCCAAAAGCAGCATGCAATCTTTCAATATTCATCCATCTCTCTTGTTCTAATTAATTTTTGCCATGGTATCACTGTTGCCTTGCCCCAGATACTTTCCCCCATTGTATAGTCAATGCTTCCTTCATGACTATTATTAAAAAAAAAATAATATAGGGTTCAAGACACTATTTAAAAAAAACCACTAAATTGCTGGGTGTTTAAGTTACCCCAGACAAATGAATTGCTTGAAACTAAAAAAGAGACATGCTGACATTTACTCTACATAGCCTTTTTGGTATGGATCCAATGTTCAAGCCAGGGCACCCATAAACAGAATTAAGGTATTTGGATAAATAACTTCCCAAAGGGTGGGAAAGATAAGGACTGCCTCCTCTCATGGCTTTCCTTAAGTAAGGAGTTCGGGAGGTGCTAGGTTACCTGGAGAAGAGTCTGTTTGGAAACCATGAGGGTGTTTTTAGCGTGTGTTGCCACGGTTACAAGAAAGGAGTTAATGTGATGGAACGCCCAAGCAGAGCAAAGGGGGTTGTTTCAGACATAGCTGGTGAACATGGCCGTGTCAGGCCAGTGTGCGTTTACCCCCAAGTTTATTATCGCCTTGATGTAGTGGCAAGGCTTCCAGCTGTGGCTTTGAAGGCTCTGGTTTCAAACTCTATTCCAACGCCATTTTCTACAAGGTTTCATCTCTCCCGGCTGCCGGGATTCTTGCTGCCGCCCTGCTCAAGCAAGAGAATTTGCAGGGCAGACAGGGGGAATTCATAAATACGCATCCACAGCTCTCATTCGGACTAATCAAGGCCATGGTTCTGGTTCCCTGGCCTTTCCTTTTCATTCAGGAAAATAGACCCCTAACACCAGATCCTCATTTGAAGTGGATAGCATAACGTCATAATACACTGACTTGATTTACAGGACGCCCAGCTCCTTCATGATTCTGAGTAGCTGTAGGGTAAATTATCTATAATGTCTACATGATTTCTATTCACAGATGATAAATGGGCAGTCTGAGGATCATATCCAATTCTTATTCCATCTTTCTGGAGTCCGTGTTTTTTTCTTTTTAAAATGTTCATTTTAAGTAGCACTAATATGAAGACTCGCTGCTTAAAATATGTTCCTCGTTCAACAAAAAAGTTGCCACTCTTCTTTGGGTATATGTACTCTCTATTTTTCTTGTCATTATTCCTTCAGAGGGCATCTTGGATCATTCAGTTTTTTTCCCAATGAAACAGTGATAAAAGCATGGCCCAAGCAAATTGGCCTGGGAGGGGCTGAGGGGGGAGGAATGGATTCATAAAGATCGAGTTTTTATGAAAAGGCACCCATTTCTTTTCTCCTAAATCTCAGACGAGAAAAGTAAGGGCACAGACCAGTCATAGTTCAAACTTTTTTTTTCAGCTACAAAAATTCTAAAGGCTGCTAGATGGGTTCCATTGCTCCTCATTGCCACCTCGTAATTATTTGGAATTTGTCCCCAGATATGGAGTCTATAAGCCAATGCACTTAATAGCCATTGTTTCAGTATGAGAGTTAATTGCAGGCTTAATTTTCTTACATTGATCTAAAACAATTCCCTTTCCATATAAAAGGGAATTTTAGCAATATTTTTTGCTCTCTGCACGATTAGAGCTCTTGCATAATACGAGTTTCCTGTTCCGTGTAATGTTGAACATTTCAGAGCCTTTCCTCATCTTTGTACTTGGTTGCCCTACCACAAAGTTATATTGTTTTAAAGCAGCAATATAATGACAAAATTATAATGAATACTGCTGCATAAATACAATATTATAAAATGCAATTAAAACCAGATCATACAAGACTAATAGCATGATAATTTTTAATTGCTTAGGCCTGCTGTTTCTCTGTTCTTGCTTTCTCAACTTGTATTTAGAAAAGCCAACTACAAGCAACTGGAACTACAGAATTCAAATAATAGATATCCTTTTTTTTCTAGTCTTATCCTTTTTTTTTTTACTGTACAAGAGTAGCTTTTTTGTACCCAATAAACTATATATAACCCAACTCCATCCTTCTCTGTATTCTGTGGCTTTCATAGCTTTAATCATCGTCTTGGGATTCCCTAAGAATAAGTTTCGGTCTGTACATCACACAATCAGTGATGTAAAGGCACAACTCTCTGTTCCTGGAATGGGCTTACATTGAGTGTTCATATTTTCCTACTGAATGGAACTCCATGAACAAAGATTACCAGATCCTAAGAAAGCATTGAAACTTATGGTCAAATTTATTTTTAATTCCTCTTTGGTATATAGGCAAACCATATGTGGAAACAATAATTCTTTTCTCCCAATCAAGCTGCTTCTGTGCAAAAGGGAAATTCTTATGGGAAAATCAATATGTAGTTTATTTGAGCCCCAATAGTTTTGTGGTTGAGGCTAGTACTTTCAGTATTAATAATGAAGATTATTGAATGCATGTTTGTGAGTGTGCTTGTGATGTGTGTATTTGAGTGTGTGTGTGTGTGTGTGTGTGTGTGTGTAGGGGGAGAGAGAGTATGGAAGGGGGCACTAATTGTAGATATGCCATTCTTCAATGTGCAGTAGTAGACTGGCAATTATCAAATAGCATTTAGACTTATATACTACCTCACAGTGCTTTACAGTCCTCTCTAAGCGGTTTACAGAGTCAGCATATTGCCCCCAACAATCTGGGTCCTCATTTTACTGATCTCAGAAGGATGGAAGGCTGAGTCAACCTTGAGCCAGTGAGACTCGAACTGCCAAAGTGCTGGCAGCCGGCAATCAGCAGAAGTAGCCTGCAGTACTGCATTCTAAACACTGCACCACCACGGCCTTTTCTACTTTAAAGCTATTTCTTCGCTGGGAACACTTCTTGTTTCATAACCACGTGAACATCCCACAGCTTGACAAAATTCTAAGAACCATAATTTTGTTTTTCATGAATTGGGGTGGGAAGATATTAAGGCAATTGTCTGAAAAAGAAGCTGTATCACCAACCTCAAACTGAGAGCTCTGCATGGCAGGCACTAATTTTGTACTTCCTGTGTCACCTGTAGGTGCTTTAACATTTCAAACCAAGCTACCTGATCCTGGGGGAATGGAATTCCTGTATTGCCAAGCGGTTGTCAATGCCTGCCATAACATTCTGTGGCAAGTTGAGACAGAGGACAAGCTTGGCTTTCTGTATTTCTAGATTTCTTCCTCAGTCTTGCTGATCATTTGCCTTTGTATTATAATCAATGTTTTGGCACCTTTTCTATCTTGTTAACACACATCTGAACTCACAATTATGGGAACTTTTCCTTATCTGTGCTTCCTGAACGGTCTAAGAACTGTTGTTCTTATGGGTCTGTGGCCTCCAACTGCTGCCTTCCCATCAGCTGGGTGCTGACATCCCCAAGGCTCAACAGGCAGCATCTGACAGGGATAAGATATATTTATATTATATATATAAGAACAACTGCTAGCTGGTTCCTGTTCATGACTAAAAGAGTATGTCTGATCATTACCGAACCTTTGCTAAGCGTACCAACTAATGGAGCAAGAGACATGAAAGATTTTCACAGACCATCTGGAAATGTAATTCAAAGCTAACCTGAGGAGGTCATGCTAAGTAAGATGAATTTTTAGCCTCCTCTTCCTTCACAGTATTGACCTTTGGCTTGCAAAAAGTAATAAAAAAATGATACTTTTACTGGTGGGGGTGGGGGGAGAAAGAGCATGCAGAGTCCTATTAAGTGTTAACTGAAAAAAATGGCTGAAAAGTTCAAAAGGAGAGTAAAAAAATGGAGAGGACAGAAAGTTAAAGTTTTTTTTTATTTTTGGACTTCATTTTTTCTTCTTGGAGTATGTCATTTGGTGTTAGGTCCACTTTTGTTGTAAGAGTACTGGAACAGTTGTGCATGAGCATGATGTGTGCAGCCAAGCATGCACGCATGTGCACACAAACATACATACCTATATCCCAGCTCACAGGAAACAGATAATTTTGCTAGCAATTCTTGTCCCTCTTCAATTTATTTAAAGTTTCAGTTTGATTAAGAATGTCTCCATAGTGATGGAGGAATCTTGCTTCTCCTGCAGATTCCTTATGCATCATCCTAAGTGAAGGAAAGAGACAAACAAACTTTCATTTCATGTATGACTCTTTCCATCCTAAAGCTCCTTTCATTTCTTTTTGACTCCTCGTCCTCCAGTGTGCTTGTTCCCTCTGCTCTTACTCCAACTTGGTTGGGAGCATGCTGGTACATTTCCCTGTAGTGGCATATTCCTCAGAGTACAGCTGCACACTCACTTGTTATCATGAAAGTGACCATGGAATAAGTAACAGGGAGAAGATCATAATGATGCCATCTGATCCCAAGGGCATGTTGATAGATCAGGGCTGAGGAACATCAAATCAGCCTCAGGATTCTCCCTAACAAACAAAATGAACGTTCAGATGGAAATTAACTTAATACCCATTTCCTTCCCCTCCAGGGAATTTTGCTCCTGCTGTTCTAGGTGTGATCTATCTGCTGTATTGCTAACATTTATTTTGAATCCTGTAGTGCTTTAGTTGTCTTTCTCAATATGTTTTTTTTCATGAATGTTATGGTGTCCTTTTTAAAACGTTTTTTGAATTATGGAGAAGTTGAGGAAGAAAGATTTGTTATGGAAATCATAATTAGTATTGTGTATTCTGCCACTCACTCATAGATTCAAAAGTTCATATTGTTGACAGAGCTCTGTTGAAGATTATTCTCAGACTTAGACAGCAGCATCGTAATTCCTAGTGGGCAATTCATTTTCCCAAGGGGCCACATAAGTAACTGGGACTTTTGTGAAGGACCAATGCCGATGCCCCACCACCGAAGCCGATGTCCCATCCTCCAACACTGCTGATACCACAGGCCAGACAGGGACAGCTGAATGGCCAGATGTTGTCCATGGATTGTAAAGTGCCCAGGTCTGCCCTAAAGTCTGAGCAGTAGGAAAACCAAAAGAGTGAAATAGACAAAATCCAGTGATGGTCTCCTACAAATGTCACACAGATAAAACTGATGATCAGTATTCATTCTTCAGCTTCCAGAAGCTGTACCAGTGTTTCCTCAATGTTTAGAACCATATTTTTTTATTTCCTTAATATAATGTGTAAGTCAAAATTCAATTCATATTAATTTATTTAAGGGCTGAAAGTATGTAGAAAGCTGGGACCAGGTTACCTTATTCTGCCCAGGGAAATTGGAAGGAGAATCCTAGATAAGATCTTCTGAACAAGAGTCAAACTGCACACTGTTATAGGTCCTTCATTGCACAGATGTAGGACTCTTTTTTAGACCTCACTCTGGAGAGTCCCGTAACTAATAAGTGTATGTATGTCTGTGTGGGGGAATATATCACAACATGGGAAGTGAGGTGATCGTACTTCGCCCTTTGGACACATTCATCATGTCTGGATGAGCTCTTAGGTATATTCTAGGGAAATGTAAGCAGATAATTTCACATTATTGCAGGTTGATGGTTGAGTTAATATTGCTTCTCCATATTCATATTTTGAGTTCTCAGTCAGAGCTTTAGGATAGGATGCTGCTCTTGGCTTTTAAATGATACTTTTCTCTGTTTTTTAGCTTTGAGGGACAGTTGCAGCAGAGAACAATGTCTGCTGCTCACATACGAACAGTGGGGCATGTGACTTTTCCATTCTGAGGTATGGAAAACATTGTGCTTTATTTTGTAAAGGCCTACCGTACTTGCAAACTATAAGTATCCTCCACTTAAATGAAAATCTCTGCTGAGAACGTAGGATGATCCATCCTGGATATTGTGGAGCTAGGATCTATACAATGCCTGATGTTGGTTCTGGGGTTTTGTTTTGATTTTTGCATGAGGCTTTTTCATGGCCATTCAGTAAGAATATTGAAATAATAAAAGTCAAGCTCTTATTTATTAAAGGCAGAACCACATAGCTCTTATAAAGGAAATTTACTTCAGTATCCAATCTCTACATTCTTACTGTGTAGGTAGATATCATAAAAAGTCAGCCCATCTTTGAAATTCTCTCAATTTTTAATATGATTTGGCATACCCAAATTCTTCCTCTTTAATCACAGTTCACCCTGAACTTGAAGTTGTTTCTCTTGGCATTTTACTCATATTGTTCTCTCTCTCTCTCCCTCTTTTTTCCAGAGTACCTAAAGATATTAGCACAGTACAAAGCTGACAAAATGAGTTCTGACAAAAGATAATTGCATGAACCCTTTGTAGTCAAGTACTTAAAATGTCTCGACATTGTCAGTTTTTATTTGAGTCAAAATCTCAGTGTTGAAGCAGTTCTATCATAGAAGAATAAGTAGGAAAAGTGGAGTAGAAAGGGTGGAAAAGATGTGGAAAAACTAGAGCTTTTCTATAAACTATAAACAAAGCCCAGATTTGAGACAGATGTTAGGGCACTTTCTGGACACATACTAGCATAAAACATGGAACACAATAATAGCACATTTTAGAAAACCTCACTGTCCATTAGAAATTGCCTAACAACAGTTTTGGGTTACAAAAACTGGGAAACAATTATGTGATACAGTCACAATATTTAATTTTCTATCCAATTGCTCATTTCATGGCCAGCAATAACACTGATCATAGGTTGAGTTCTTTCATCCTACTTGTTGAATAATTCTTTTCAAATGTACCAAATGGGAAGGAAGGAAGATTGTATAATATTATATATAACATAATTAATAGATTCCTGGGATTAAGAATGCTAAATTTTGTTGTGGTTAATTAGCCTTGTCTTTGCTTGCCATATGACAGTGAAAATTATTTGCTGTTGGTTACTATTTGTTGTTATGAATTGTTATAATACATGTTAGAAGGGGGATGCATCTTTCTACATCACTATTCCTGATATATATATATATATATATATATATATATATATATACCAATATATATATATAACTATATATATATAACTATATATATATAACTATATATATATAACTATATATATATATAACTATATATATGTTTTCTGAGGTTTTCGCGGGTGTTTGTATGTAGGTCTTTAGTTATTCGGGTTTTCTCCCGCGTAGAATTAAAAGTACCTTGGCGACGTTTCGACGAAGTCACATTCGTCATCTTCAGGCTAGTGTCTTCAGCTTCGTGCTTCTAAGAGTGGTGTGTGATCGCAGCTGTTTCTTCCTTTTAACTGCCAGTGGGGTTGGAGCTGATTGGGTGGGAGCTTGGCTGTGTTCTGATNCCCCCCCCCCCCGCTTGTCCGCTATTTTTTGGAAGCAGACCTGGCAACCCTATCAATACGGTAGGTTATGATTCTAGAAAGGGGTCTGAGTTATAGTGGCAGCATCAATAGCCATACAAGTTCTGAAGGGCACCAAGTGAGAACAGGTTTGAGAATTTATCCTGTTGGCTGTGGAAACTGTGTGTGTGTTTTGTGTACGTGTATGTTTTGTGTGTGTGTGTGTGTTTGAGAGTGCGTATAAGTTGAGAACTACAGGTGTCTCACCATTTTATCTTGGGTCAGATTTGGTAGCTTCATTCATCTTATTCTTCCAGTTAATTGCTAACGTAAGTCACTCCAGATGTAATTTAGTAACCACACACAACTTAAAATGTAAAATATAATTTGCTTCATTCCCTTTTAGTGACTTCTATGTATAAAGCAAATGAACCTGAGCTTGAGTTACATAAAGTTAGTTTTATCAGGAGTGGGGGGGGGGGGTGCGGGCAGGCAGAGAGATGGGAATAAATAGTCACTTAAGCATATCTACCCCCACCCTGCCATCAAAAATTACAAGCTGTAATGGGCTCTAAGATACTCCATTTCTAGTTGAAAGAGCCACAAATTTGTCAACCCGACATAATTAGAACTTGATGAAATGCCATGTTAGAATAGCATAGCGCATATAAAGATGTGGCCTCGGTGTAAAATCTTCCTTGCCCTTTTAATACTGAATTCCCCTCTGCAGCCTTGAGTTAGCAGCTGGGACCCCAGTGGGAGAAAGATCAGTATGACAGAATCATATCCAATGGTAATTCCAGCCTTAACCCAAAAGGAAGGAAAATCTATGGAAAGCTATTCAGGCTGAAACACTAAGAAATCATTAGTGAGCCAGATCCATTGACAATGACAAAAGAGATTTAGGGTTGGGGCAGAATTATTGGCATTTGCTTAAATTTGCCAATTTCAGCTACATTAGTGACAGAGGATGTGTGCTGAAAAACTTGCTGAGAAAAATGCAATACAAGCATGCACTTGGACCTGGGAGGACAAGTACGAAAGACTGGGCAAATCTGTATTTGCTGGAATTTTGTCTATCTGGCACTATTGCCTGGGCTTTTTCAGTATGTCGATGGCAGCTGGCCAGAAACAACCTTGAAATGTCCAGCATCATTTGGCTGTAGACCTAGAAGAGAAGTTGTGTCCAAAGCAAGCTTTGCAAATCTACCCTATGAAGTTAGCTGGATTATTGTTGTTTATTGTTCCTCCCCATTAGGTCACACAAATTCCCACTGCTGAGTCATTGGAGCTGAGCAACAAAATATCTAGGCTCCTTCGACCCTGAAAAATAGAGCTAAATGTTTTTGAAGAATACCTCCCAGTGGTATCAAGAGGCATTTTTCCCATGGAATAATCATCTACATAAAAATGCATTTGTTATTTCAAATGGATTGTTGAAGGAAAAGTCTTCATCAGGGTCCAGTCCAAGCCGGGAATAAACAACACAGCGACTGCTTTAGAAAGAAGGTTGCAGTTTATTGAAGAGGAAAGCCAGACAGAAAGATGGCTCTGGAAGAAAAGAGAGAGCACATGTAGTAGGGAGTGGGTTTTTATACCCTCTTGGGCTTTTGTTTGGAGTTGTTTCCTGTTCCTGTGTCATGTACGTTGACCTGAGTCTGAGTGTGCCCCTTTAGCATCTGTGGGTTAATCCTATTATGTCCTGTCTTAGAGTTTGGGTGGGGTATGTAGATTTTAGGTGTTTTTCTCTTCCTAAGCTTCTAGCTGGAGGACTCCAACCTTCCTGAATGGATTATTACATCTGCATTTCTACAGAGCTGGTTTCTAATTGGGGGAGGGAGACTTGGGGCTATTAAGAAAAACTGGGGGGGACTTCCGGTGGCTGGCGACCTCGTCGGACGCAGCTGTTTGCTGCCTCCCGCCTGTTTCAGCGTAAAAGCCGTTTTGACAGCTAGCATCTGCTGTCAAACGGCTTGATACCCTTCCCCTGGGCATAAGGGGATAGGTGAGCTGCCCGGGGTAGGAGTTGAGTTCCCGAGTCGTCCCATGTGGATGATGTAGGTGAGAACTCCTCCGGAGCCCCGAGGTTTCTCCGCGATCCAGGACGCCTTCGCTTCGGCGAAGCTAGAAGCCGCCGCCACTGCTGCAACTTAAAGTGAACTGTGAGTTTTTTTTTGTAAGCAGACGAACCGACCCTGGAAGTTTGCTTTTTATCTTGAACTTTGCTCTAACTTGGATAATAAGTTCTTCTCT
>NW_015387950.1:13292-14666 GCF_001527695.2 Protobothrops mucrosquamatus | reverse complement strand
GGGGGGGGCTGACTTCCCACAGGATCGTGCAATGAAAGTATCATGGCAGAGTCTAAATCTCTTATGACAAGAAATGGACAGCTGGAAGGGATAATACAGGGCTGGACAGGTCTTGGGTACCAAATTAATCTTTGGACATCTTGAAGACGTTTGGACTTCTGGGAGTTGAAGTCCACACTATCAAGGTTCCAGCTGATGATCCCAATGAAGTAAGCACACCTGAGACATTCCAATCTCTAATGCAAAACTTTATTGAGTACAGCATACCGGCATTAATGAATAGAAAACCAGCTCTGGCAATTTTGTGCCAGAAAGATAAATAAAAGTGTAAAACCTTCCCTCCCCTCTCTGACTGTTCAGGTCACATTGTCCAATTATTCTTCAGGCAGTTGTTATTAGAAGAAAGTCTCTTCTTGCCATAACATATCTTCTGTGACCTTGCTTCCCATATGGACAGAAACCACCTATGTATTCTATATGCTCCCCTCCCCCTTGTAATTGTTGGCAAGCTAGAAGCGGTATGGCTGTCCTAGCGCAAGCAATCTTCGTAGCTTGACACATACATCTTCAAGTTAAAGGTAAAGATTTCCTCTACCCAAAGTTGTGTCCAACTCCAGGTGGTGGTGCTCATCTCAGTTTCCTAACCGAGGGCGCCAGCATTGTCCAAAGACATTTCCATGGTCATGTGGCCAGCATGAGGCATATGGAATGTAGCTACCTTCTCACTGAAGTGGTACCTATTTATCTACTTGCATTTGCATGCTTTCAGATTGCTAGTTGGGCAGAACCTGGGGCAAGAATGGGAGCTCAACCCATCACATGGTGCTCAAGTCTCGAACTGCCAAACTTCGGATCGATCAGCTCAGCGTCTTAACTGCTAGGCTTGAAAAACACAGGCGCAGAACATTCTGGCTTGGCATTCTGGGAAGACTTGCAGTTGGGAATACTAGAACAGTCCTTTTCTTAAACATTTTGCCTATAATATTCTGTGGATAACTCTTAAGATATACCATTATCAGAGACAGAGTAATATTTTGCTTCCTCGGAATATTTACATTTTTATATGTAAAACTATGCTATTCATCCTTTTACCAAGCACACTCCCCCACACTTTTCTTCAATGCAGACAGTCCAAGTTTTTGATCAGATCCAAGTTCTGATGTCCTTGGATCTGTCTGCTCAGAAGGATATCTTTCTAGTTTAATGAGATGAGTCTCCAAGTAAATGTGCAAATGTGTGCTAATTGCCCTTTTCTGGATCTATTCAAGTTCAACAACTGGGTTTTTTTTCAAAAGGAGTTTGATCATATACAGTCTAAGGGTAGAGAAATGGATGGGGAGAAAGGAAGCACCATAGAGATAACAGATGTGGGGC
>NW_015387950.1:4854-12586 GCF_001527695.2 Protobothrops mucrosquamatus | reverse complement strand
GAGAGAGAGAGAGAGAGAGAGAGAGAGAGAGAGAGATTCAATTTTTGTAGATGTCAAAAGGCCTTGTAATTTTGATGGATGTGTTCTTTCTTAATCACCACAACGAATAGCAACTACGGTATTTTCTGAATTTGTTGTTAATTCTTCTAAAGTATTTTGTAGCTTCTGCTGTAATACGTATATACAAATAAATATTAGCAGTAATATATGAAAAATGGCAAAGTTCTAAGGGATTGTTTGAAGAGCTTCTTGGGAATTGTTATTGTACAATTATCTTTCAAATATGCCTTTTTCTCATAGATATCTAGTGCATGATAAAGGAAGCCAAAGATGGTATATTTATGATAATTACTGTTCATTATTATTTTTCCAAGTATTATTTTCTCTGATTGATATACTTTTGGTTAGGGAAGGTTATTCTATTATATATACAAATGTGTGTGTGTATATATATGTGTGTGTGTATGTGTGTGTGTGTATATATATGCACCTATATATATACACACACACACAGTCTTGCTATGTATGGTGTACTTTTTAATTAAT
Source organism: Protobothrops mucrosquamatus (assembly GCF_001527695.2). Classification (NCBI taxonomy): domain Eukaryota; kingdom Metazoa; phylum Chordata; class Lepidosauria; order Squamata; family Viperidae; genus Protobothrops; species Protobothrops mucrosquamatus. Next base: position 12,040 of record NW_015387950.1, on the reverse strand, counting down.
ATTTTATGTGTTTGTCAGTCATCTCAGTTGATGGGAAAAGACCGGAATTTCATAGTCTGGAATTTTTATATTAGGCAAGTAACAATGACTGCTGAGAAATGTAATCAAATTTGCTAATAAAATCTGAGTATTTAACAACCTCTGATTGCTAAATGTCCTTAACAAGGTAATGGGTTTCAGTCAGCTACAAATAATTACTTATTGGAATTGAATCATGCTATCCACAATTTGTGGTTCCTTTTGCTGTAGTACACTCAAAGAAATAATCCATGTCCTTATGGAAGAGAATATTTTAATTTTGAAGGACATTAATGAATAAGTAGATAAAATTTGATGTGATTATTTAAAATCACAGTTTGATCCCAGAGTTGTTTTTTTTTTTTAAAAAAAAAGAGCTGCTGTATCAGGTTAAATGCCTACTTCTAAATCAGCCCTCTGATAGTGACCTGCGAGAAGCATCTTAGAAATATCCCAGATGCAGGTTTTCAGAGGTTGCCATGAAATTCAGGACACAATTTACAGCCATCAAGATAGGAGCCATTGAGATATGATAAACCTTTATGAATTTATCTCATCTTTGAAATATCGACTAAATTGGTGGCCCTCATCACATTTGATAGGCATTAGTTTCTAGATTATCTATGTAAAGAAGTACTTCCTTTTATTCATCCTGAATTTTCTTGCATGTATTCTTTTTAAATTAAAAGCTGTCAGAAAAAGGGCCATCTATGGGAAAAAGGACTTTCCTACAGTCCACTTAAGCAAATGCTACACTACAGTAGTACTTTGGTACTCAACTACAAAGTCTTGCAGTTCTTTTATCTCTTCCATCTCTAGATCCATTTCCTCTGTTTCATCTTCTGATTTCTGGATTATTTGTTCATACTTTGTGGTTGTTATCTGGGAGCTTTTTAGTTGTAGATTTAATTTGGAGATTTGCTCGTTTATGTTGTCTAAACTGTTTTTAGTCTTATTATAATTCCTTTTTTATATCCTCTTTACATTCAACAATTGTTTGGTGGATTAGTTATAGCATAGAATATATTTCTTTCTGGAAGGTGTTTGGGGTTTTTTGAGACATCATTCCTGGAGATTGGTTTTCTGGTCTTTATATGTATCCTTTATAATCCAATATATTCCAAAGTATAGATTCAGTTTTGAAGGCAATATTTTATAGTAATCCCTTGTCTCAAGTACCCCCAAAATTGTCAATCAGGCAAGGTTGTAATCCACAATGTTTGTAGTGTTCAAAATGTTCAACCTCTATGAAAACAGCATAAAGGTCTCTCCCACCAAGCAAAGTCCAAGGTCAATTTTTTCTTTCTCTCCCACTAGCTCTTAAAGTTAAAAGTCCAAGCTCAGTAGGTATTTATAATCCAAGAAGGTCAGGATGATAAGTATGCCAAAATATTTTCCTTTATTATCAGCTGTTCTCCCAGGGTGGAAATCACCAAGCAAAACAAATTATAGTGCTATACACAAATCCACCACTAGATGTCACTCAAAGTCCATTTTTCACTCTTAAAATAAAGGATTGATTTCTTATATTTCGGCTCAATTTTTTTTTCTTTTTTCAAAGAGAAAATCTTAACAGTTATCTCAGTTCTCAAATTTATCAAAACTATAGCTTTATGTTACTTCCACTTCAATATTGTATGTTTCTGTCCCCCATAAAATTAAAACGCCACTTCTGTTTACATTCAGAGGCTTTTCGCTTCTTGGGAGCCTTTCCCAGGAAATTCAGTTGTAAAATAGTAAAGAAAGGATCAATATTCTCACCCAGTTCCAGACATGCTGTTTACAATGTATTAAGTAGTGTTTTTTTCCTCTTCGGTTGTCAGCAGCTAATGGCTGGCCACAGGAGTGTAGCCGGTCTTTCCCCTGCCAGTTTGGAGGCTTTCCTTGGATCGAACAAAAAGATTGCTGTCTTTCCATGATCGACAAGGCACCCCTCCTCTTCATCCCCTCTTTGGGGCAATTTTAGGCCCTTTTTAGGGCCCCCAGCAGGGCGAAATCGGTCACAGAAGGCAGAGCCCTGCCTTCCTGCGTCCCATCTTGCCATGACGCAAACTGGAAGTCTTACTTACTTACCTGGCAGGGGAAATACCTTGAACATGCATCAATTTTAATTTTTAATATGGTCAGTATCGATAAATATAACCCATACAAACCAAAAGTCTTTTAGGATCCTCCATAATTTTTAAAAATGCGAAAGGATCCTGAGAGGAATAAATTTAAGGAATGCTGTTTGAGAAGAAGCAATAGGACAGCACTGTTTCCTATTTCCCATCAGGAAAATCTGGAGATCCAGACAGTTCAAACGGGTATAAAGATTTATTGTAAGCTTAAGCTCTCTACAAGAATCTGAACTATTAGCCAAGATGGGAAATTAGTGGGAGATAAGAGAAGAAGGAATTAAAGGTAGGCTGGACTTAGGTCTCTTGTGGGTATGAAGGGACTCATGATTGATGATGTGTTTGACCCCTTCCTTGGGCTCAGCCTGGTCATCTCCTACAAGCACTTTCATATTGTTAACAAGAATTTACCTGCATGCATCCTTGAAGTCATCAAGAGCTTGACTTTACCTTCTCCAAGGCTCCTGAAGGCAGGACGAGAAGTAACGGGTGGAAACTGATCAAGGAGAGAAGCAACTTAGAACTAAGGAGAAACTTCCTGACAGTTAGAACAATTAACCAATGGAACAACCTGCCTCCAGAAGCGGTGAATGCTCCAACACTGGAAGTTTTTAAGAAGAGACTGGACAGCCATTTGTCTGAAATGGTGTAGGGTTCCTGCTTGAGCAGGGGGTTGGACTCAATGACCTCCAAGGTCCCTTCCAACTTTATTATTATTATTATTATTATTATTATTATTATTATTATTATTATTATTATTATTATTATTATTATTATTATTATTATTATTATTATTATTATTATTATTATTATTATTATTATTAATACTTTCCATTGGTTCTCTAAACAATGACATATGCCTTCTGTAGCTGCACTGGGTACTAACAAAATATCCCTCCATTGATTTTAAAGGATTTCCCCTCATCTGATATAGCATCTGCTCTTCATGAAGCCAGATTCAAACTTTAAGGGCCTAGAAATACTGCAAGAAAGATATGGAATACAAAGGGACACCATGGCAGGAGATGTTTCCCATTTGCGCTCTTGCTACACCCAACTCCTTTAAAAGTCACTGTGAATTGTTTTGATTTGAATCATTTTTCTGATTCTTTTTTTTTTAAAGATCAACGTTTCTAATTGCGGCTGGCAGCCGTTTTTCCTCAGTGTAGCTTAAGAGCATCTTGCTATAAAAAACTTCTATCAAATCTGACTTTGAACCTACTCCTGTGGTCTTCTTCACTAACTGCAAGGGTCCCCTCTGGATTTAAGACAGTGAAGCCTTAATGAAATGAAATAGATATTTAAATGCTTACAGTAACGTGTGATTTGTGCTGGAGCATTTCTTGAACTGACAAGTTACAAGCCATGAGCTGCAAACCCCACAGGGAACTTTCAGAACTCCAGCAGACAGCGGTTTCTAATCACTGCCTATCATTAGCATTTTAGTGAATAGAGATTTTTTTAAAAAAAAAAAAAGAAGAAGAAAAAAGAGAAAAAAGTCTTCATTGTGAAGAATGATGACATTTGTTAAGGTAAACAATCCTCCATACTCAAGGATGAAGCTGGAAATGATTTGACAGGACTGTTCCTCTTCTTCTAACACAAAGACACTTTTAATTGTCTGGTTCAGGGAAATAGCCTAACCAGCCACTTCCCTAAACCAGCCCTAGTTTCAGATGGTGGGCTTCTGTCTCTTTGTCCTGTCAGCAGAAGAGGCAGACATCAATTTCCAGAAATGGACAATGTTGCTTTCAATCATCCATTTATCTTCAGAGTTGCTTGTTATGTATGTACCTTTTGATGCTTTATCACTGTAACTATAAATTCAGTTTAATATTGAGCAAAATACATTATGCTGTATATTTCCAAAAAGACTTAATCACAAGAAAGAGAGTGATTGGCCATTACTTTCGTGGAACAAACCATTGGGAGGGCATAAGAGCAGTGGAACTGCCCAAAGGGAGGACATGGTAGCCTGGATGTGGTAACCCAGACTAAAATCCTAAAGTATTTGGTAACATATCTCAGTCCAGATTAGACTTTCTTAAATTGGGTTAGAGTCAAGCCCCCCGTGAGCATAAGATAAGAGAAGCTTAAAGAATAAGTGCAATGGAAAAGCCACCTTTAGTGGATTCCTACTGGAAATATTTTATATTACTCTCCCTCTTAGTCAATTCCAGTTGTGAATCTAAATATCTGTTCTTAATAATAGCACTAGATGTAGCAAAAGCACTTAAACTTATATATAACAACAACAACAACAACAACAACAACAACAACAACAACAACAACAATAATAATAATAATAATAATAATAATAATAATAATAATAATAATAATAATAATAATAATAATGGCTCACAATGATACTAAAAGATAAATGTGGATCAATTTTTTTTGAAACCTGGGATAAATTTTACCGCTGGAGGAATTTGAAAAGGACGGCTGGGATTAAAGACGAATGTTAAGATAGAAATGTATGTTACTTTAGAATAGATAATGTATATAAAATTTAATGTATATGTAGAGATAATGAATTGATTGTAAAATATGGNCATCTAGTCCAACCCCCTGCTCAGGCAGGAAATCCTATACCATTTCAGACAAATGGCTGTCCAGTCTCTTCTTAAAAACTTCCAGTGTTGGAGCATTCACCGCTTCTGGAGGCAGGTTGTTCCACTGGTTAATTGTTCTAACTGTCAGGAAGTTTCTCCTTAGTTCTAGGTTGCTTCTCTCCTTGATTAGTTTCCATCCATTGCTTCTTGTCCTGCCTTCAGGCACTTTGGAGAATAGCTTGACTCCCTCTTCTTTGTGGCACCCCTGAGATATTGGAACAGTGCTATCATGTCCCCCCTCGTCCTTCTCTTCATTAAACTAGACATACCCAATTCCATCAACCGTTCCTTATATGTTTTAGCCTCCAGTCCCCTAATCATCTTTGTTGCTCTTCTCTGTACTCTTTCTAGAGTCTCTACATCTTTTTTACATCGTGGTGACCAAAATTGGATGCAGTATTCCAAGTGTGGCCTTACCAAGGCATTGTAAAGTGGTATTAACACTTCACATGATCTTGATTCTATCCCTCTGTTAATGCAGCCTAGCACTGTGTTGGCTTTTTTGGCAGCTACAGCACACTGCTGGCTCATATTTAAGTGATTGTCCACTAGGACTCCGAGATCCCTCTCACAGTTACTAGTATTGAGCAAGGTACCACCTACTATACCTATACATTTGGTTTTTCTTGCCTAAATGTAGAACCTTATTTTTTATCATCACTGAATTTCATTTTGTTAGATAGCACCCAATGTTCAAGTCCGTCAAGATTCTTCTGTATCTTAAGCCTATCTTCTGGAGTGTTGGCTATTCCTGACAGCTTGGTGTCGTCTGCAAATTTGATGAGTTCCTCATCTATCCTTTCATCCAAATCATTGATGAAGATGTTGAAGAGCACTGGGTCCAGAACAGAGTCCTGGGGCACCCCACTACACACTTCCCTCCATGTATATGTGGTTCCATTGAGGACCACATGCTAAGTACGGCCGGTCAGCCAGCTACGAATCCATCTGGTGGTGATGCTGTCTACCCCATATTTTTCTATCTTATCAAGTAGTAGGTTGTGATCTACTTTATCAAATGCCTTACTGAAGTCCAAGTAAATTATATCCACAGCATTTCTCTGATCCACTAATTTTGTCACTTGGTCAAAGAATGCAATAAGATTTGTCTGGCATGATCTGTTTTGACAAACCCAGGTTGGCTTTTAGTAATGACTTTGTTTGCCTCTAGGTGTTCGCTGATTCGTTGTTTGATTATCTTTTCCAGAATCTTCCCAGGTATTGAGGTCAGGCTGATAGGTCTGTAATTTCCCGGATCCATTTTTTCCCCTTTTTTGAAGATGGGAACTACATCAGCTCTTTTCCAGTCCTCTGGTAGTTCCCCAGTGCTCCAGGATCTTTGAAAAATATAGTTCAGTGGTTCTGAGATCACATCTGCCAGTTCCTTGAGAATCTTGGGGTGTAATCCATCTGGGCTCATCTACCTCCCCCATAGTGCTTTACAGCACTCTCTAAGTGGATTACAGAGTCAGCATATTGTCCCCAACAATCTGGATCCTCATTTTACTAACTTTGGAAGGATGGAAGACTGAGTCAAATCGAGCCCAATCAAGATTGAACACTAGACTGTGGGCAGAGTTTGCCTGCAATACTGCATTCTAACCACTGCACCATTAAGGATTAGACTGATCCATCCATCAGCACGCTTATTTTTAATTTTTTCCTTCTTATTAACTACTGCAGTATCATCAACTTATTCAGCATTCTAGAATGGGAAATATAACCTAGCAAAATAATGGAATATATATTTTACTGCAGATTTGAGCCAATCTTCCTGTTCCCATATGTAACACCTCCTATTGGTTTTAAGAGTAGAAATTATAATGAATTCAGGAATGCCAACCTGTCCATAACAAAGCAATTCCTAGTTCAAAGTTCAGCTCAAGCCACTAATTTAGTAGGAAATCTACCTAGATGCTGTCTAGGTTCTGAATTTGTATTCAACTATTATTTGTTTAATCATGGTTTGTTGATAGGATGAATTTAGAAGTAAAAAGGAGTTTGAGAGGCCCTGGGGTACAAATGCAGCAACTCTGTCTTTGCAATGCCTTCAAGCATCTGTGACTGCGGCTGAGATTATATGGATGTCCTCTGCAGCCCCCATGTAATCCTGGAAGAAGATTTGTTTGGTAAAAGACTTAGAAAGAGGTACTGCTTTCCTGATCCTGCATTCGCCAGAGGATCTCTTTGCCTTTAAATTACAAAGGTGGCACAATCCTGCAGATTACAGTGTGTAAAGTTAGCCATGATGTGAATTCAGTGGCTGCCACCAATAAGAGTCTCCTAGTAATGTGTTTTAAAAGAAAGACATTCCTGACATCATCGTTCTCTCCTTTTCCCAAATAACGGGCTGCTGATTCTATTGTCCTCTCCCCCAAATGTTGGATGCTTTTTAAAAAGCATGTGCAATAATTTACAATGGTTTTAAAACTTTGT
>NW_015387950.1:0-2985 GCF_001527695.2 Protobothrops mucrosquamatus | reverse complement strand
AGTTAGCCATGATGTGAATTCAGTGGCTGCCACCAATAAGAGTCTCCTAGTAATGTGTTTTAAAAGAAAGACATTCCTGACATCATCGTTCTCTCCTTTTCCCAAATAACGGGCTGCTGATTCTATTGTCCTCTCCCCCAAATGTTGGATGCTTTTTAAAAAGCATGTGCAATAATTTACAATGGTTTTAAAACTTTGTTAAAAGTTGGGGAGAACTGGATTTAATGGCATCCCTCATAACATATAATTAGTATGACACTCATTGTCGTACTAATTCATTAGTCACTCATTCTCATTGTCCAATACATACGCTCTAAAGTGAGGTTCACCAAAATGGTCAATAGACAGTGGGACTATCTATTATTGTTATGATGGAGATGATGTTGATGATGATTCATAGGTCTGTTAGTTAATGTAGTATGTATTAAATTATTTTCATATAATGTTTCTGGTCAATGAACAGTGTGAAACTTCAAGAAGGGGTTGATGAACTGAAACGTTTGGGGACTTCTGCTCTAAAGTCTTTATATACTTCTGGAAAGCAGGCTTATTTTTTTGTTACATATCAGTGTTTGACACGTGGCAGCTCAATGTGTGAATGGTCTCACTGAGAGGTTCTCTCTTCGGTGTGTGATATCTGGTAGTGGATTCACTTGCCCAGTTCACCATATTGTTGCAACTCTCCAGGGATCTAGATGAGTATGTCTCAGGGACTCTTTGCTGTCATCATCCCAAACACTTGGGGGAGCAGAAGGGGCCCAGACCACTGCTACAAATGTCTTCCCTTCAGGCTCAGCTGCAGATGGTACCTGAACACACTTGTGGCTTGCATTCCAAAGTCTTGTATATGCTGGATTGATGCAGTCAATACACCATGGTCTGAATCTTGGTAGATACCTGTGCATTCTGATCTTCTCAGAGGGGGAAAAAGGGCCCATTTCCCACAATATCATACAGAGATTTGTATCCCTAGGAATTTTTTTTGGGAGGAACCATGGGATCTGCAACAACTTGCCACAGCCAAGTCGCCACAGGACAACTCACCATGGTCAACTTGCCATGGGACAATTTGCACAGTGGGACAAGAGTTACACTAATATTGAAGGAATAGTGGAATAGAATCATTAAAGAAAGGATGCCGAAGGAGGGACAAAATGAAATGTGAATGGCAAAAATTTAAATATTTTTTTAAATTATTTTAAATAATTACATTGAATTGTTGAATTGTCCCGCAACGAGTTGCCCCATGGCGAGTTGGCCATGTCGAGTTGTCCTGCAGTGAATTGGCCATGGCGAGTTGTCAGAGGTAAGTTGGCTGCAGCAAATTGTCCCATTCCAGAGCCATGACAGTATAATCAACTTACATTGGCATCCTTTCATTCAAAGCTTTCAATAAACAGGCAAGCAGACCCATGACCACTGTTTACAAAAAAAACAGAAGCAAAGCTGTGAAAAAAAAAAAACATTGTGATGCATTTTGTAGGTTGAGGTAGTCCTCGACTTACTACAGTTCGTTTGGTGACTGTTCAACATTACAACATCACTGAAAAAAGTGACTTATTACGATTTTCACCCTTAAAACCTTGCAACGTTCCCATGGTTACATGATCAAAATTCAGATTTTGGGCAACTGGTTCACATTTATGACGGTCGCAGTGTCCCAGGATCTTGCGATCACCCTTTGCTATCTTCTGACAAGCAAAGTCAATGGGGAAGCCAGATTCACTTAGCAACCGTGTTATTAAGTTAATAACTGCAGTAATTCACTAACTGCTGTGGCAAGCAAGGTTGTAAAATGGGGAAAAATTCAGTTAACAAATGTCTCACTTAACAGCAGAAATTTTGGGCTGTTTTGGGGTCGAAGGCCAATTGTAGCTGTACAATCTGATAATCTGAAATTCCGGTGAGTTCAGTTCAGCTACACATCTCTGGAAACCTACTGGCAGGAGGAGCATCCAAAATAATTTCAGTTTCATTAACCATTATCTACAAGCAGTCCTCATTTAGCAGCTACGTTGTTTTGCAACCATTCACAAATACAATGTTTCTTTTTTTAAAAAAAAATCATTTTCTGAGAAAGGCATGCCTTTATAGACAACAGAAGTCTTCAGTGTGGAGCGTGATTAAGGTCTGGTCAATTTCAGGCAGCAGCCCCAGTCAGCTGGCAGATGCTAATCAACGAATTATGCTTACAGAGTTTGTTAAGTTGTGGTTAATCCTTTTTAGGGAAGTGCTGCTCTGTGGAGAAAAACAGCTCAAGAAGAGATAGTTTGTTTAAGCCAGGGGTCTTCAAACTTGGCCCTTTTATGACTTGTGGACTTCAACTCCCAGAATTCCTCAGCCAGGCATGCTGGGAGTTGAATTCCACAAGTCATAAAAGGGCTAAGTTTGAAGACCCTTGATTTAAGCATTAGGTCTGCCCTATGGAAGGACAAAAAAAGGCAAAACAGAAAAACAGATCAGGACACTTTAGGAAAGAACTTTTTCTGAATGAGATGTCAGCAACCAGTAACTTTTGCAGGGTCTTTCTCAGTCACATGTTCACTTAGCAACCATTTTGCTTAGTGACCATTTTGCTTCCAATTTAAGGAATAGATTGCTAAAAGAGAACAGGGTTGTACTGTACTAATATCTTTGTAAGTTTCTTGTTGTCATTGGCATTGGGAGCACGCACACGCTGCCTACAAGCCTGTGGGTGCTCCGATCCTCTGAGCTCGGCTCGACCCCCAGGGACCTTAGATCCTTCGGCTCGGGCCCACCGGCTGATGTTGTGCAACGCCAGGTCTGTGGTAAATAAGGCCCCCCTCATTCAAGAACTGATTCAAGAGGGGGGAGCGGACCTGGCGGGTATCACCGAGACCTGGTTGGGCATGGAAGGGGGAGTTCCCCTTGTTGATCTATGCCCACCAGGTTTCCAAGCATTCCATCAGCCGAGGGCCCGGGGTAGGGGCGGGGGGGTGGCGGTCGTTATAAGGGAGAATTTAT
>NW_015387949.1:139617-150479 GCF_001527695.2 Protobothrops mucrosquamatus | reverse complement strand
AAACAGAATACATTATCTCCGCCCCTGTTTGCTTACATTATACTAATAAGATCCCTCCCCTACTATCCTGTTTACTCAGACCATATATGTACATGCTTATCAATTCTAAAAGAGAGAGATGTCTCCCATCTTCTACACCTGTTAGATCCAGTAGGGGTACCAGGTACCAAAAGGTACTTAAAAACAATTCCTAGATGGTAACTCACACTGGGCCCCACAGTAACTCCTGTTCTCCCCCCTTCCTCCACCTGAGGCTTGTAAGTTCCCTATATACTCAAAGCATCTACTCAGGCAATTGATTATACAATGATAATTATAAAATATAAAATATGATTACATGATGATAATACTAAAAGTATATATTTTTATTTTTAAATATTCTCGCTACTTCCAGTTTTTTCCACAGCATCATGCCATCAAATTAATGCTGGTTATTAAAAGGTAAATAAGCTATAAGTTTACAGTTCAAACTATCTGAGCTTGCAAGATATGCAGAGCCCAACCGATCACATCAACTGTGCCTAAAGCCTGAAAACTACAGCTTCATATGCTTAAGACCAGGGCAGGCAATGTTAAAGTTGTCAGGAACTGGAATCACACAACCTTCCAGGGACTACAAGAAGCCATCCAGTGATGTTATGATGTCATTGGAAGGTGAATAAAGACCATTTTCTTGGATCCCTTTTCATGGTGTACTGGTTACGGTGCTGGCCTAGAAACCAGGAGTCTGTGAGTCCTAGTCCCACCTTAACCATGAAAGCCAACTGGGTGACTTTGGGCCAGTCACATTCTTTCAGCCCAACTCTCCTCACAGGGTTGTTGTGGGAAAAATAGGAGGAAGGAGTATTATGTTCATTGCCTTATTTATAAAGTAATAAAGGTGGGTAATCTAATAACCAAATTTAGGAGAGAATTTAGGATGGAAAAGGGAAACAAAATGCATCTGAGAGACACACTATTCCCATCCTCATTCTTTAATACACACATCCCATTATAAAAGAATGATTCAAATTTGAACTTCAGCCATTTAGCTTTAAGCAGGGAAATCAGAGAAGGGGCTGGGGAAGACATATACTGTACATTTAAGTCATATTGCTAGCTATATTAACATTGCTCCATTTAATTAATGATAAGAGGCCTTGACAAATACAATAATAAAATGTCACTGAGGTTTTTCATTCATTTTGCTTGTCTTTCATTGAGATACTTTCATCCTAGGGATCTAAATCAAAGTAATGAACTTTAAAAGCCAAGTCTCTCAGGCAAAATCAAAATTAAAGAACCTATGGAATCGTAAAGACAGTCATGTTGCAGCTTCATGAATTACAGCCCAATTGATCAAATGCACACAATGTATCTTACAAGCATTATCATAACTATAATGATAATTCAGATATTTCTGTCTAAATAGCAACGTTATAGGAAAATTAAAGGAACAGAGTGATAATTATCTTTTTCATGGAACTTATTCACAAAATAGGAGCTACAGTAAATGCAAGAGAGATTCCTGTGCTGGTAAGTGATTAAGACACTTAATGCATATAAAGCATGCAAGCCAACTTTGGCTTTTACCAAATTGGCTTTTACCAAATTTACCATGAGAGAACTAACTGACCATCTATAGCATGCCAGATAATTGGCCAGAATTGGTCATCTTTACAATAGTTGGATAGCCAATATTTCTTCTTTTGTTTTATATTCTAAAGAATGTATTTTTTTAAAGAAGTAAAAAAAATGCCTGGGTCAGAACTATCATGAATCGGATGTGGAAGGGATGAGTCTGCAGCCCATAAGCCTCTCTCCCTACCAGTTCTGGGTTGCAATTATCTGGACTGCAGATCTGGTAACCTGACAAAAGGAAAAAAATAATCTTAGATTAAATCTTCCCTACATCCAGGTTTGAATAACAAATCAGACCATGAGAGTAAGCTTAGAAAAACCATGTTGCCACCTGAAGAATTTCACCTTGAGACATAATATGCTGGCCCTCATTGCCTAGGATCTTTCCATATGGTCTCAGTTCTTTTAATAGTTTAATCATAGTATGTTAATACATGATGCAAAAAGATTGTCCTAAATTCCATAACTAATTATATATCATTTTAATTGCTGATTATTTCTAACTTAGATTGACCAAAGCTCTAGACTAGAGAGAAGTCAACAGAGCAGAAATGGTAATAATGGGGAAAAGACTAGCTTTTCTCCCACAGCAAACTAAAGTTGATTTTTGCAGACTAGTAGAGTGATTCACACACCCTCCCAGGTTTGCTTAATGATGGTATGTTGAATTAAATTCTAGATAGCTAAACTCTTACTAGAGGCAATACCAAACAAACTTAATTAAAGTTTAATACATTGATGGGTCAATGTCATATATAAATAGAAATATATAGTTATTTCTTGAACTGGTATTCCAAGCTTTCAATTTTTTTGAGTGCAATGAAGAAATACAACAGATTGTCTATTTGGAAGGCAAAGCTGCAAATATTCAAATAGATGCTACTTGGTGTTATGATATTTTGATATGTATCTTGAAGTGTTCCTATAACAGCTGAGATAAAGAATGAATGCAACAATAATTTAAACACCTTGCCCCCCTCCAATTTGCTGTTTAACTTGTTTAAATCTTCAAGCCAATAACCCAGGTTTCTGAGTAGACAGAAACCAAACATAGGCAGAAATTACCGGTAGATATCAATGGGTTTATTAATAATGTTGTTCACTTCAGAATGATGTGTGGCAAAATCCAAGAATCCTGGGTTATGTGTGTGGAAATGAATAGATAGCATGTGTGTGGTATAGTAGTTAGATTTTTGGATGTGGAATACCAAGTTCAGATTCCCTCAGGCCATAAAGCTCATTGGATGATTTCAGACAGAACAATTGTGGACTAACACACTTTACAAAATTATGAGAAAAAAAATGGAAGATTAGCTGTGCCAATCTAACACACACACACACACACACACATACTGCTTTTCATGTCACATGCAAGTAGGTAAGGAGTGCATTTTGTGTCCTGATGTCATGGAAGTATCCTGGGCCTTTGGCCCTGAGAGTATGCAGGGACGTGCTTAGAATACGGAAGAACAAAGTTGGAAGGGTCCTTGGGGGTCTTCTAGTCCAATATCCTGCCCAAGCAGGAGACCCTATACCATTCCAGACAAATGGCTGTCCAGTCTCTTCTTAAAAACCTCCAGTGAAGGAGCACCCACAACTTCTGGAGGCAGGTTATTCCACTGATTAATTGTTCTCACTGACAGGAAATTTCTCCTTAATTCTAGGTTGGATCTCTCTTTCATAATCTTCCATTGGTAACTTCTTGTCCTGCCCTCAAGTGCTTTGGAGAATAGATCGACCACCTCTTCTCTGTGACAGACCCTCAAATATTGGAAGACTGCTATCATGTCACCCCTAATACCTAGTTCCCTCAACCGTTCATCATACCAGTTTAGCCTCCAGTCCCTTAATCATCTTTGTTGCTGTTCTCTGCACACTTTCCAGACTCTCAAAATCTTTTTGGTATCACGATGAGCAGAACTCGACGTAGTAATCCAAGTGTGGTCTTACCAGTGCAGTATAAAGCAGTACTAACACTTCACATAATCTTGATACTATCCCTCTGTTGATGCAGCCTAGCATTGGCTTTTTTGGCACCTGCAGCACACTGCTGGCTCATACTTAAGTGGTTGTCCACTAGGACTCCTAATCCCTCTCACAGTTACTGCTGTTCAGCCAGGTACCACCTATTCTATTCCTGTGCATTTGGTTTTTCTTGCTTAAGTGTAGAACCTTACTTTTCTCACCACTGAATTGTATTTTGTTGGATAGGGCCCAGTGTTCAAGTCTGTCCAGATCCTTCTGGATCTTGAGTCTATCTTCTAAAGTGTTCCCCTCCACTTGGTGTCATCTGCAAATTTGATGAGTTCCCCTTCCATACCCTCATCTAAATCATTTACTGTATGAAGAATGTTGAAGAGTACTGGGCCTAAGACCGAACCTCGAGGTACCCCGATGCATACTTCCCTCCATATTTCCCTGATCCACTAATTTACTCACTTTGTCAAATAATGCAATAAGGTTTGTCTGGCATGATCTGTTTTTGACAAACCCATGTTGGCTTCTAGTAATAACTTTGCTTGTTCCTAGGTATTCGCAGATCCATTGCTTATCTTTTCCAGTATCTTCCCAGGTATTGATGTCAGGCTGATTGGTCTGTAGTTTCCTGGGTCCATTTTCCCCACATCAGCTCTTTTCCAGTCCTCTGGTAGTTCCCTGGTTCTCCAGGATCTTTGTATGGCTCAGTGGTTCTGAGATCACATCTGCCAACTCCTTCAGAACCATGGAATGTAATCCATCTGGTCCTGGTGATTTGAACTCATCCAGAGTAGATAGGTGTTCTCTTACCATTTTCTTGCCTATTTGGACTTGTATTCCTTGTCTGTCTTTTACGGTACTGCTTTTGAAAGGTTGGACTATTTTTTACTTTTGTGTAAAGACAGATGCAAAGAAAGTTTCGCTTTCTCCCTGCCAGCAGTCACCTTTTCTCCCATTAGTGGACCAACCATTTCCTTGACTGTTTTCTTGTTTCTTGTGTTTTACATTTTGAAAGAAACCTTTATTATTTTTGACATTTGTTGCAAGTCTTTGTTCATTCTGAGTCTCTCCTGACTTTGTCTTTGCTGATTTGGGCTATATGCTAGTATTGTTTTAGCTATGTGACCAGTGGTGGGATTCAGCCAGTTCACACCAGTTCGGCAGAACCGGTAGCTAATTTTTTGTTGCCCAGGCCCAGAATGGACTTCTGGAAGTGGCATCTACACAGAGAACCAGTTGTTCACATATTTAAATCCCACTGTTCTGTTTCAGGAAAAGAGGCATTGAGACGAAGCAACGAGTTCCAACAGTTCTCCTTTATTGCAACACCAACAGAACACATTTTAAAATGGTGCAGCCCCCTTTTATAGCCCCCCTGCACAATACCTTGCTGGCCAATCATTGCAAAGGCTGGGAGCAGCCTTTCTTGTCCCGGGCATCCACATGGTCTGCCCCGGCCAATCGCTGCAGCCTGTGCCTGCCGGCCCAGGACATAACACCCCTCCCCCTTGGCTAAAATAATAAGGCACACTTATTATTTTAAAGACTCCAACACTCCATTACATTGCTTACGTTGCATCTATATATACACAACACTACAGTCTTGCTACCGCCGTGCTCCCCACTCCCCTTGAGCTGCATTACTTAACCCAGACTACTAGGCCTGCCCATGAACTGACAAGGACCGTACATAGTCTTGTAAGTATTCGGGAGGACCTCTGGCCCGCCCTGATCTTCTCATGGCTGGTGTGTGTGCCTGGCCTGCTAGCTCGCCTGCCAGGCTAGGCAGACCAGGACTTTGTTGCCCCAAAGACCCAGGGGACCCACCCAGCTGCTGACTGGCTGGATCTGCTAAATCCAAGCCAGGGTTCCTTGGGGGGGGGGAATTCCCCAAGTCCAGTGGTGGGGTGGAATTCCCCAAGTCCCCAATGGACTCCTCTTGGGAGCACTGTCCCTTGAGCCCTAGACCAGCAGCTGGAGTGGCCTGAGTGCCAGAGGCCGGAGCTGCCTCCATGGCGAACCCCCTTTCTGCGGACTCCCTGTTTGGAGCAATAGCTGAAGCCTGGGGATGTTGGAGAAACCGTGGTCCACAATCGTAATTGTGGTCCTCCTCCCCCCCGAGAGCAGAGCCAGGAGTGGAAGAGTTGCTGGGAAGCCTCCAGCGCAGTTGGTCAATGTGACGTCGGATCACACGACCATCGTCCAAGGCCACTTCGTATGACAGCGGCCCAGAGACCTTGCATACCACTGCTGTGACCCAGAGATGTCCTGGTCCATAGTTCCTTGCCCAGACCGGATCGCCCACTTGTAGTCTCCTAGGTGCCCGCGGCTGTGACACCTGTGAAGCCACCCGGTCTAGGTGCAATCTGTCCAGTTTCGTGATGAGGCGGCGACCCCAGCGGAGTTCAGCTGGGCTCTTTCCAGTAGCTGTGCAAGGTGTGGTGCGGTGGCAAAGAAGAAAGTCCGCTAGCCTGTGATGCCAGGTCCCGTGAGTGATCCTCTTTAAGGCATCCTTGGTTGTGCGCACCATTCGTTCAGCCTGGCCGTTGGAAGCTGGATGGAACGGTGCAGATGTGGCATGCCGGATCATGTTGGCCTGGAGGAACGCCTTGAACTCAAACAACGTGAATTGGCGGAAACGTAGCAAAACTGCTCTCAGCCTTTCGGCTAAATTGTCAGCTGAGTCCCCAGCAATGAGGACATCGTCAAAGTACGGGCAAACGCCAGGGATATTTCGGAGCGTTCGCTCCATTACACTCTGGAAGATGCCAGGGGCCACGTTTACTCCAAATTGCAATCTTTTTACCTTGAATGCCCCCCTGTGAGTCACTATAGTTTGGGCCTCAGCCGTTTCCTCATCAACTGGCAATTGTTGATAGGCCTGAGCCAGGTCAAGCTTAGCAAAGATCTGGCCCCTCTTGAGGGAGGCTAGAATGTGACTGACCACTGGTACTGGGTACGAATGCTGCTGCAGTGCTTTGTTAAGCGTGCACTTGTAGTCCGCACAGATTCAGACTTCACCATTGGCCTTCAGTGGCGTAACTATGGGCGTTTCCCATGGACTACTGTCCACAGGCTCTAAGATACCCTGCTGAATCAGTTTATCCAGCTCTGCATCTATTTTACCCTTTAAGGCAAAGGGCACCCTGCGTGGCTTGATTCTAATGGGGGCTATGGCTGGATCTAGCCTCAGAGAAATAGGAGGGCCTTTGTAGGAGCCAAGTTCTGGACTAAACACATCTGCAAACTCCTTGCAGACCCCAGCCAGGCCTGTTGTTTGCACGCTGTGTATTCCTGTACCTGAATTCCCAGGGCCTCAAACCAGTCGAGTCCAATGAGACTCGTACGGTCTCCCCCAACCACAACTATATCCAGTAGCCCCTCAAAATTCCTACGCTGCACCTTGAGTGTGGCCTCCCCCCTCACGTTGACTCTGGAATTTTGGAAATCTGTGAGGATGAGGTTTGACGGCCTGAGTTTCACCCGTAGGTCGCTTCTGCTGCAGACCTTGTTAAAGGTGTCTAGGGAGATGATCGATAGAGCGGACCCAGTGTCCAGCTCCATCGACAAGGGGACTCCTTGCAACTTCATGTTGATGTGAAGCTTCTTCCTAAGTGGCCTGTGGACCCCCGTTCTAAAAACGCTCCTACGTGACGCGCAGAAGCCCACCCTGTTCTGGCTGGGGACCCTGGTACCTGTCGTGATTCCGTGCCAGCCTGTGTTCTCAACAGCTGAGTCTGAGGAATCTGAGGAGGAGGTGGAGGAGGCATTTGAAGGGCCATCAGGGTCAGAGGGAGGCTCTGATGAATTACAGGACTCACGGCTTGAAGAGCCTGGGCCCTCCAGTTGTGTTCCTGATGAAGCTCAGCTGTGTGAGGGGACTGAGTCAGACTCAGACGACGCACACCTGATGGACTTGCTAATTGATGCTTGCGCGCGCAGGCAATTAGCAAGAGTAAATCAACAGCAGTCAATGGGACAACTCCAGAGAAAACGGAGAAGGCACTGAGAGGCAACGCCTTGGAACTGCTGTATAAAAAGAGGAGGTGTGGGTGGTGCTGGTTGCTGAAAGCAACCGTTTGTAAGAACTTCCAGGGATCATGGTCTGTTTGTTTTACTGATGGATATCTTGTTTAAACTCCTGCTCTGTCTGATTTTTTAACCAATTATCTGTTGGAAAAGTATTCTGTTGTTTTTGTTTTTGAGCAAACTTATCAGGACTGTTTTTGTAATAAAAAGGGGTTGGTTTTCCCAGCCTACTGTTAAAGAGGGGTTTGTTTTTGTGACGCAACAAAGACGGACGTAGGCTGGGACAGAACAGTACCTTTCTGAGGAATTCTTCTGGGTAATGTTCCTTCTGGCGACCCAAACAGATGGAGGCAATGTGGCCTTGCCTCCCAGAGGCCCTGCAGATGGCGGAGCGAAAACGGCAGTCTGCGCGGCGATGGCGGCCTCCACACCCGATGCACCGAGGGGATGATGCTGGCTGGGCCTTCCCTCCGTGAGGCCTTCTCCCTGGAGTCTGATGGAACTTGAGGGGGCATGGAGAGCCACAAGGCCTTCACAGCTCCGCCTGCTGCTTCTTCGGCTGAAACTTCCCTCAGGGCATCTTGGAACGTGAGGCCTTCCTTCACGAAGAGCTTCTGCTGCAACTCCCGGCTTCGCAGGCCACAGACCAGCCGATCCCTCAGTCTCTCCTCCAAGTCTTTGAATTCACAGGGCCTAGCTGCTTCTTGCAAGGCCGCAACAAACTCTGCTGCAGACTCACCAGGCCTCTGGTCCCTCTGCTCGAACGTGTGTCGGCAGGCAATCACTGAGAGCTTGGGTTCAAAATGCTCTCGAAGCATCCTCTTCAAGTCTGTGTAGGTGATTGATTCCAGTGGTGCTGGGGCAACCAGATTCTCCGCAATCTCGAAGGTCTCTTGCCCACACACACACAGCAGCGTGGCAGCTTTGAGGTCATCTTCACGAATTTGATTCACCCGGAGGTAGTTCTCCACCCGGGCCACATACGAGCTCCAGCGTTCTGGGTGAGCTGTGTCAAATTCTGAAAGCCGGCCTATCTTTGCCATCGTTTCAGCCCAGGAACTTCGTCCACACCTCCTGCTGCAAGGATTGAGAAGGGGCCCCCTTTTCTGAGCTCACCTCCAGTGTCTCAGTGCTGGCAGGCTGAGTCAATCTCCAGGAGCCACACTTCTCCGAGCTGCAAGCCCCCCTGTGGTGAGTCAGCTTGGCTTCTTAATCTGTTTGCCTTGCAGGCATCCCACCTTCGTCGCCAATGTTCTGTTTCAGGAAAAGAGGCATTGAGACGAAGCAACGAGTTCCAACAGTTCTCCTTTATTGCAACACCAACAGAACACATTTTAAAATGGTGCAGCCCCCTTTTATAGCCCCCCTGCACAATACCTTGCTGGCCAATCATTGCAAAGGCTGGGAGCAGCCTTTCTTGTCCAGGGCATCCACATGGTCTGCCTGGGCCAATCGCTGCAGTCCCAGCCTTTCTTGTCCCGGGCATCCACATGGTCTGCCCGGGCCAATCGCTGCAGCCTGTGCCTGCCGGCCCAGGACATAACACCCACCACTGTATGTGTCCCTATGTGTCATATGTTAGTTTTTCTGAAGACATATGTGTGCCAACCAGAACCCTGTGAATATACAGTAACAAACTCAAGCAGCTATGTCGTGCCAAAGAAGAAGCCTACAGGAAAGGAGATAGAAAGCTGTGCAATCAAGCCAGGAATGTATTAACAAGGGAGATCAGAGCAGCAAAAAGAATGTACTCTGAAAAGTTCAGGAATCAGCTCTCAACAAATGAACCAGCAAATGTGTGAAAAACCCTTAAAAATATCACTGGCTACAGCAAACCTCCTTCCCATGCTGAAGGGAATGACAACTGGCAGATGACCTGAATGTGTTTTACTGTAGGTTTGAGAGAAAACCACTGTCAACTATCGCCACCCTCTCCATCTCAGATACACCAACAACAGCCAAGTTTTGTACAAATGACTCCATCCCTCTGGGCCTCTCACCACTGGTGATCACAGAAAAAGATGTGTGAGGTCTATTTCACAGACAAAAGCCTGGAAAAGCCTGCAAGGACAGCCAGGCCCTGCACCAATGCCGGCAGGGACACCGCCGAACGGACAGGGAAGCCTCGCAGCTCGGAACCGGGGCCGCTAAGCAGCACGTCACCGAATGGACGAGGAGGCCGCGCAGTAGGGCCGCCGACCAGCTGGCACGCAAGGGGGCCTACCTGCGCTGCAGAGGGTTCCGACACTCAGCTGAGAAACACGGAGCCAGCCCCAACCAGTTGTGACTGGGCAGCAGGCCAGGAGAGAGAGAGAGAGGCCCCTGCGGTGCGGCTTTCAATGGAGGGCACCGGATGTTGGCCTGCTGTGTGGGGGGGGTGGAGCTGCGGATAGGGATCGTATGTAAGGCAAACCACTCCCAGCGCTGACTTTGTTTGTGGAATAAAGCACTTGTTGGATCGTTCCTGTTTGCCGGTCACCTTGTCCATCTTCTGCGTCTGAGGGACCCAGGGACTGGTAAGGACGCTGACAGTAAAGTCAGCGCACACCTTTTTTAAAAAAAAAACACCAAATTTTATTGTTTTTTTATTCTTAGAACAAAGTTCTCGAGACACACCGTGGTGCTGGGGTAATCAAACATCCAGAAATAAAACCATATATGAATAACTCAAATCAATACATTAAATCTTCCCTCTCTATTTCCCTCAAATAGTATAGTATATTTAAAATAATCCATTTCTAAATTAAATTTCTATGAATCCTAAACCTGTTTTTAAACTTTATAAATTTACGATTACCACAATCAACTTTAACCTTAAATAAACACATTATCACTTCAGGTATCCCTTCCAGATATATTCTAGTTCTTAATCTCTTAACAGGAATAGCCAAAACTCCAGAAGACAGGCTTAGGATACAGGAGGATCTGGACAGACTTGAACACTGGTCGCTATCTAACAAAATGAAATTCAATGGTGAAAAAAGTAAGGTTCTACATTTAGGCAAGAAAAACCAAATGTACAGGTATAGTATAGGCCGGGGGTACCTTGCTCAATAGTAGTAACTGTGAGAGGGACCTCGGAGTCCTAGTGGACAATCACTTAAATATGAGCCAGCAGTGTGCTGCAGCTGCCAAAAAGGCCAACACAGTGCTGGGCTGCATTAACAGAGGGATAGAATCAAGATCACGTGAAGTATTAATACCACTTTACAATGCCTTAGTAAGGCCACACTTGG
>NW_015387949.1:135752-139330 GCF_001527695.2 Protobothrops mucrosquamatus | reverse complement strand
GCCACAAAGAAGAGGGAGTCAAGCTATTTTCCAAGGCGCCTGAAGGCAGGACAAGAAGCAACGGATGGAAACTAATCAAGGAGAGAAGCAACCTAGAACTAAGGAGAAACTTCCTGACAGAACAATTAACCAGTGGAACAACCTGCCTCCAGAAGTGGTGAATGCTCCAACACTGGAAGTTTTTAAGAAGAGACTGGACGGCCATTTGTCTGAAACGGTATAGGGTTTCCTGCCTGAGCAGGGGGTTGGACTAGATGACCTCCAAGGTCCCTTCCAACTTTTTATTATTATTATTATTATTATTATTATTATTATTATTATTATTATTATTATTATTATTATTATTATTATTATTAATTTTATCACAAGTCTCATTTATTTCTTCTTCCACTACACAATATTTATCCTAAATTAAAATAAAATATTAGTCTACCCTATACATATATAGTCTATCAATCAATCTATCTCTTTAACGAAGCAAAATAATATCAAACCTTAAATCGTTTCAGTCCATTAGGCAAAATTCAAATTTCATCCAAATAATTATCATGCCTAAAAACACCCATATTATCACACAAAAGCATCATCTTACTAATTTGACATACAATTAATTATTAAATCAATCCAGATCTTCAATTTTCTTCATTCCATTACATAGTAGTTTTCATACAAATAAACCTATTATTCCAAGAAGTACATTCTTAGTCTATTTAACATATATATTCTAATAATCACCATTTTTTCTCTTGCTTCTAACTCTAAATCTTAAACCTTGGATCAGTCCATAATTCTACAGTGCCTTTTAATCCATTACATATAATTTTAAATTTCTCTTTTCAGTCTTATTCTGGCCTTCTTTTTGTGCTAGGCAGGTTTCCATAACAGAGCTTCCCTTTCAGCAAATAGATCTCCCTTTGTTGCTTGTAATGTCATTTGAGTCAGTAAAAAGCATCCCGTCTTCTGCATTGGGCGTCTAGTTCTCTTGTCCTTAAAGCCTCGTTGCTTTAAAAGTTCAAATCTCAGTCTTTGATTCTTCTGGTCCTCAAAGATATAGATGAAATGCTTGTAAGGTAAAATAGATTCCTCTTTAATCTCAATTGGTTCCTCTTCTAGTATATTTTGGTTTATAGAATAGTCAGGTGCAGTCTGAAAGTCAGTTTGAAGGTTTGGAGTAAGGCTTCTGGCTCTTAATTCTGTAGTAATCTCTTTCATTTTAGCACATATTTCTTCAGTAGCCTCATAAATCTTTTCCAATATGAGTTTACAGTTTAATTGTGAATAAGGTTTCTCCATTTTAATAGTAATTGAAGAGAGTCCCTTTTATCTTTTAGTGGAGGCTGTATTTAATACAAGTTAAGCAATATCCACCCCCACAATTCCCACAGATGCATCAGCTTATCTTTTCTCTTCAAGAATAGTTTGAAGGTCAAGTCCATCTCATCTCCAAACAATAACCGGCAGTTGTAATATTAACTTTTCGCCACTAGATGTCCTCAGTAAATTAAAAAATCTTTCCCAGACACCATTTTTTTCCTTTTTTCTGTCTTTTAAAGAAAAAGGTGGAAAAAGAAATAATCTTCCAGTGTGAAATGATAGTACAGCTCTAAAAAAGGTTTTTTTCTGTACCCCAAAGTAGATGAAAATAAAATGTGATCATTAAAATTACTTATTCTATCGTTTTATCCAGCGCCTTTCTTCCCACGCATACAAAAGCCACTTTTTCAAGGCAGGGAAATAATTCCAACACGCTTTTACATGCAAAAAACCCCAGAATAGGGTGAAGAGAGGAGCAGAAGGGGTCACACCCGGATCATCCGCGGTGGGTCTTTCACGCTTAGATGTACCTGTGACTTTCGGCTGGTGCAGCAAAAGGATCGGCCACCTTGCAGGACAATCTTTGCTCCATCAGCCCTAAGGAGATAGCTGGAGCCACAGGAGAAGCTGCTGCCCTCCCGCAGTCACCAGCAAGCCTCCTCCTCGGTGGTCGCCCCTGCAGGGCGACTTTCGACCCACTGGGGGGTCTACCGGCAAAGAAAACACGGCCGGTGTGGGGACGAGTCTCCACACACGACCGAAGTCGCCGCGAACCGGAACCGGAAGTGGACGCACACCTTTTTCATTCATCCTTCCCATTACCCTTGTGTGCTATCCAGGGAATGGCTGAGGGAATGCAGGAGGCAGCACCTGTGGCTGACGGAGGAGAGCCAGCTGAGGCAGCAGGGCCAACGCCTGACACAGTAGCTGGGGATGCTCAGCCAGTGGTGTGGCCCAAGGCACAGCCTGCAGCTCTGGTGAGTGAGCCCCAGGACGCAGGGGCTCCAGGCCCTTCGGGGGAGTGGTGGCACAGCTCTGCGCTCACCAACCCGGATGCCGGCCACACACATACACCGGGTGCCGAAGGGCCTCTGATGGAGTGGCGGGAGAGGCGTCTCATGGACGAAGACGATGGGGGTTGGAGCTACTCCACGGCATCCGGACGTCACACCATGGACATCCTGAGGGACAGGTTCGGTGAGACCTGGTTCCAGGATCCCCCCTCATGGTCAAGATGGGAAGCGGCCCATGAGACGGCTTCGTGGCCCCTGATGCAGACACAGCCAGCCCAGTCAGGACCACCCCAGTTCCGTCTGGCCAGCCCACGGTTCAGGGTAGCCCCTGGGCGTGCGCCTGGTACCACTCAGGTGGGGGGCCCTGACCAGGGTATACCGACAGAACAATCACGGCCTGAGTGGGAAGGCAGGTGGTTGATAGACCCAGGCGGAGCCCCCACCAGGCGGACGGCTAGGCCAACTGGGTCCTCAGTGCGGCGGACGGCAGGGCCCGGGGACCAGCACTTTCCACCTATGGCTGACACTCAACGGGGAACAGGTTGGCCTTTGGGGCCATGGGGTCCCGGGGAGGCTTGGGGTCCGCCACCAATACCAGCGACGTTCGATGGGAACCCAGACTGGTTGGTGATGTTCCTCAGCCAGATTATAAGCCATCTAGACCGGTACGCTCGCTTCTATCCATCACAGTGGGCAATGGTGGTGGCGATAACGGGATTGCAGGGCAAAGCAGCAGAATGGGCGGCGGACCTCTACAGCGACCACGCCAGGGAACTGGCAGACGCCGGTCTGTTCCTGGAGGCTCTGCGATCCCTGTTTGAGGACGTCTCCCGGGTCCAGCGGGCCGAGGCAGAGATACTGGCGCTAAAGCAGCGAGGCTGGTCTGTGGCAGAGTATGTCCATGAATTCCGGCGGGTGGCTGATAGACTGCGCTCCTGGCTGGAACAGCTAGTGGTTCACCAGTTTCGAGCAGGCCTGGACCGAGATCTGCGCCAGGTGTGTGTTTTTCGTGGTGTCCCAAGCTGACCCCAAGACTGGTTCCGTGTAGTGGTGGATGTCAAGTCTGCTAACATTGGATATTATTGCTCGACATATGTGAAGAAGCAAACATATCTTATTTAGCCTACATATCGCTTCAAGAGCAAAAGCAGGCATTGCGGGCCATATGAGGGGGGAGGAATGCCTGTGAATAATAACATTATCTTAGCATAGCACAGCCAAGGTCAAAGCAACAGCAGTCTGTAATAACAG